>NW_021848396.1:182318-197749 GCF_003651465.1 Formica exsecta
ATATATAGAGAGAGATTAAAAAGTATATTCATATTTTGTATTTCTAGAAGTACCAATAAAGGCACTCAATTGTTAGACCTTGAAAAGTATTTCAAGCAGCAAGCTATTCTTGCGGAGCAAAAAAGAAAATTGAAGAAAGTATCTAAGATTCCTTGTGACAAAGATCATTTAGTACCAGCCAAAAAAACAAAATTATCCAGTATTGACACAAAGACAAATAAAAGATACCAAAAATCTAAAGCTGAGAATAGAAAAAATGATATTCTGCAAATTATAGATGAGGCAGGTTGCTCAAACATAACAAATGGAATTGTAGACAATAGTTCTGAAAGCGAATACATTCCTAGTGATGATGACTCAGGTAATAATAATATTTGATATGTTTGATAAAAGAAAAACTTGAGAAATATATATTTGTATTTTTATTAAAATAACAAAATATTTTTTAGATGCAGAATATAAAGTATCATGTGTATCCAAAAAGAGGAAAACTTCGGCTAAATCAGGAAACATACGCACAAAGAGAAGTATGTATTGTTTACTACACAATAAATTGGTATTTTTCTTAACTTATCATATTTCTACTCCTATTATTATTTTATTTCTTATTACATGTATCTTGTTATTTTTATTATTTTGTGTTACTCTTTATTATTGTATATATATTAATCTCATTTATTTTTTTAAATATGTCTAGCTCAAGACGACGGAGATAGTCGAATATTCAAGCAAAGAATGGAAACAGAATGCTATCCTAAAGATGAAGCAATGCACAAAATTAATGATATCTTTAAAGTGCCACAATGTATTTGGGAAAACTTATACAGGTAAAATATATACATTAAGAGTAATTATATATATATATAGTACGTATATTTAATACAACTGGAAGGATAAAGAGATTTAAATTTATTATATTAGTTATTTATTTACTATTTATTATATATAAATATTTAATTTTATTTGACAATTTGGATTAATATATGATTAATGATTTTTTTTAATAATACATTTTTTCTATCTATAAATGTTTTATTTATGCAGGTATCAAAGGGTCGCCGTTCAATGGCTCTGGGAATTACATAGTCGTAAGTTAGGCGGCTTGATGGGTGATGAGATGGGATTAGGAAAAACTGTGCAAGTTATCGCATTTCTCGCCGGTTTGGACTGTAGTGAATTGCTCTCTCACAATGGAAGGTATTAAATATATTTATCTTAACTTAAACATGTTTTTTAATTGTACATGATGTAAAATTCATACAAGATCTATAGAATATTATTTTCTCGAAAAAAAGGAAAAAAGGAACATGTCTATATTATTTTGTTTTTGTTATTTATCTTATCATCTATATATAAAGATATGTAATGAAAAATAAATATTGCATGCATGATTGATAGATACAGGGGATTAGGACCGACTATAGTTGTATGCCCTGCTACTTTAATGGAGCAGTGGGTGAAACATTTTCACGATTGGTGGCCTTTCTTTAGAGTCGTTGTACTTCACCATTCTGGGGGTTACAATGGTAAGTGTAAATGCATCAGAAAAGATCAATTTTATAATAATCTAAGAATTTGTTAATTAATTTTACTAAAGAATTTTAATAAAAAATTTTAATGCTCTTCTTGAAAACATTATTATCGGAATAAAAGTGAAGTTGTCACAATATAAAAAGAAGATTTGGAGGAATTGTTTCAATTTCATAAGTTTTATTGTGTTCATAATTTTTATACATATATTAATTATACCATTATATTTATTTGTATTCATACTTCTTATATGAAGCAAATAATAACATTCAACAGTGTATTAATTATAAAAATGAATAGAATAGAATCATATCATATTCATGATATTCTCATCCAGGTGATCCAGAAAGTCTGATAGAATCTTTGCAAACCGGCGGAATACTCGTTACTTCTTACAATGGAGTTCTCAGGCACAAAGATTTGCTCGTATCCAATCAGTGGCATTATGTTATTCTCGATGAAGGCCACAAGATTCGTAATCCGCAAGCAAAGGTGATTTAATTGTTAAGATTGGGAGAAATTACTCAGTATACATTTTTTTTTGTATTTTCTATATATATATTTATTTATTATATTTGTTTTATGATATTAGCTTATTTAACAAATAATTGTCTGTGTGTAAAAGAGATGCAAGTATTGCTTGTATCGATTAAATTATATCTTTCATAATAACCAATAGAACGAACGATTGATTCGCAGGTAAGCCGTGCAGTGAAGCAATTCTCGACACCGCATCGATTGCTGTTGAGTGGCAGTCCGATGCAGAATTCTCTGAAGGAGCTGTGGTCATTGTTCGATTTTATTTTACCTGGTAAATTGGGCACTCTGCCTGCATTCCTGGAACATTGCGCAACTCCCATAACACGTGGTGGTTATGCAAATGCTACGCCATTACAGGAAGCCATGGCTCTCCAAGTAGCCACTATGCTGAAAGACACCATCATGCCCTACATGCTCCGAAGGACGAAGAACGATGTGAAGCATCATCTCACTTTGCCGGAGAAAAACGAGCAGGTTTTTGCATTTTTTTTCTAAATAAATTTCCTATCTTTTTTTATGGACACATACTATTATTCTTTCATTTTTTTATCTTTCTTCTAGATATATTTATTTTTTTTGTTATCATTACAGATTATTTTTTGGGAAAACATTTTGTGAACTTTGTCTTTTATACATATATATATGGAATTATCATTATTTATATACATATATCTTAATTGAATAAAAATAAATTATTTCTTTTTACTTTCTCTTCCTCAGGTGTTATTTTGTAGCTTAACGGACGAGCAGAAAAAATTATATAAAAAGTATCTATGTTCGGAAGATGTGTCCCTTATTTTACATGAGAAAAATAATCATGATACTGGAAGATACAGAGCAAGATTTCTTATCGCATTGTCAGCATTGAGAAAGATATGCAATCATCCAGACTTGTTTCTGTACACCAGAGAATTCGTAAGAACCCCCTTTCCCCCTATCAACTGTATTATAATAAGAATTAATTAATTCTTTACAATATCAATTTACTTTACAAATCTTGCTTTTATTTAAGGATTCAGATGAAGATATCACTTTGTCCGAAAAACAGTTAGAGGAATTCGGTTACTGGAAACGCGCTGGAAAAATGAATGTGGTTCGATCTCTCTTGAAAATTTGGCATAAACAACAACATAGAGTGTTACTTTTCACTCAGGGAAGGCAGGTAAATGATATTTCTGGACATTACAAACAAATAGATTTTATATTTGAAAAATATTCGTCAGATTTCGAAAGTTAAAATGCTCATATAAAGAAGATGTCTTTTGATAGTCAAATATTATGTCTCACATTAGAATGATATAATTTTTTACAAAAGTATACTTTAATTTTCGCAATTTTTAAAATTAAAAATATAGATAAAAATATAATGTCATTAAATATATTATTAATTATGTAATATAAAAAATAAAATTATTGCAACTTATATTTTTTTTGTAGATGCTTCACGTTTTGGAGTGTCTATTGCAACACGAAGGATATACCTATTTGAGAATGGATGGGACAACAGCTATGTCTCAACGACAACAAACGATTCACACATTTAATACTGTATGCATTAAGCTCGTGGAAAGATTGATCTCTGTGTAATGGAAATAAGCAACATTTCTATTATAATATTTTAACAAATTTCTTTTTTTTTTCGAGAAGCACTCGTCATATTTCGTGTTTTTGCTGACCACACGCGTAGGAGGTCTGGGAGTAAATCTAACCGGTGCGGATCGAGTGATCATTTACGATCCGGATTGGAATCCAGCTACGGATGCTCAAGCGAGGGAACGCGCATGGAGAATAGGCCAGAATAAACAAGTCACTGTTTACAGGCTAATTACCGCTGGTACGATTGAAGAAAAGGTTAGCAACAACTAATTATCATATTTTACGAATCTTATAAAAATGTTATATATAATTAGTTATTATAATTGAAATATCTTTTTCTATATAAAATTTGAATAAACATATTTTAAAAACAGTGTTCTACATATATATTCTTTTTATTGTATTATATTATTTTATGTAATATAATAAAGAGAGCTCTTTACAATTTTTTCTTTTCAGATGTATCATAGACAGATCTTTAAAATATTACTTTCGAACAAAGTTCTTGATGAGCCACGCCAGCGTCGATTATTCAAAACAACAGATTTGGTAGAGTTATTTAATCTAAACGAGCCGATAGATGGCAAGTCTTCAGAATCTGACCATTTATTTAGAGAATCCAAATTAATGCCCGCATCTATCGGCTTTTCTCTCAGTAAGATCGAACAGATGAAAAGATTAGCTTCAGCTATCAGCAAAAAAATAAGCGCGAATGTAAGATTAACATGCGACAAAAATAAGTATGCAAGTAATAGTATTTGCGAGGGAAAACAACATGATGAACAAAATAATAATTCGAAACACACCGAGACTCTCACTACGAAAAATGATATATTTGTGAACAAAACATTATCTTGCGATCTAATGAGCATATCAAAATCTCCAGCCAGATATAATGAAGATTCGAATACGAATTCAGATGCGGATATCGAAAGGAGTAGCAATGTAGAAAATAAGAATACATTTAACGAGAATAATCAGCAAACTATAGTTACAATAAAATCTATCAATGATAATACCATGGAAAAGAAAAATAAATCCATTTTAAATGACGATAAAGTCACCTCACATAATGTACCGTCTGTTTGTAAACGTAAGAAGCATAGAAGAGATTCACATTCGGACAAGAGAAATATTTCCGCAATGTTTGAGGGAGAGCGTGTTTCTTGTCTGATAGGTCGCCGGCTAGGACATTCTAATGAAAAGGAAGAATCGATTTCGACTACGGACGATGATTACGTATTGAGAAAATTATTCACCAAATCAAGTAAGTGTAATATATTTATATTTTATATATTTTTTTAAGAGTGTACTTATTTGATTTATAACTTTATCTAATAATTAGATGAATGTGTTGAATTTAAGTATATTCAACACACATTCATTCATTCATTCATGTACAAGTTTAAATGTTGTTATTAATATATAAAAGTCACATATAATATTTGCAATATATTTAATATTTTTATTAAATACTAAACGTTATAAAAAAAATTACGCATATAGAATCCTATTTGTATTTGTTTTAGCTGTCAGTTCCGCCTTTGAACACGAAGCAGTATTATCGAATGCATGTCATAACGGCGACGGCGAGAACACGTTGCAGCGTTTCGCACGTGAATCGGCGCAAGAAAGCATGAATTTCGTCCGTCAATCAGGGAAATTTTGCTGGAGACCAGCGTAGAATAGACACAATAATTTATAATGCCAACTCTGCATATTTATTTTCCCTTTTTTTTCTATAAGTTTAATTTTATATATATATATATGCAATTTTTGCATTTCTTACAAAAAAAATGCTGTGAAAAAACTGTATGTGATCTGAGTGTGTGTGTGTAATAAGATTTATAATCATTTTTTTTTTTAAACAAAATTTTTTCGCATGTGTTTTGTAGTAATTAAATACTTAAACAATATGTAGTAATTAAATAATTAAACAATATGTTTTGATAAAAAGTAAACTATTTTTTATAATATTACAATGTATTATAGTACTATCCCTATTGTATAAATATATTTACTTACCAAAATAATATATATCTCAATATATTTTATTCATGTGCTTTATATACAAAACAACTTAATCTTACCTCTATCTGTTAATTCTCTCTGTATTTCAATTCATATACATCTCATAATATGGATATCCATGAATACATGGATATTTTACAAAAAGAATATTATTATGATAAAAAAAATAACATTGTTATTATATAGTTATTAATTTATTAGTTTAGCGTAAAAAGATATATATTGAGCAAACATAAAGAAAAACAGATAGAGTATAGGTATTTGAGATAAAATTACAATATCAAAAATGTAATTTTTCTTTGACAACAGGACTGAATTGTTTGGTCCAATATCATCAACTTAGCTTACTCAGAATACATTTTATAACAAAGTATTCTATCAATGTCGCAAAAATGTCTCCAGATTAGGTCCAGACTTGCCTAATGGATCTTCTGGGAACATGATGTAATCCCCGACGAAAGTTGGCGTCAACAAACGATTCAAGATTGTATCGCGCCATTCTGGCTTCTCCTCATACAAATCTCTATATTGATCCGAGGAAATCACTATTCCTTTGCACGCTGTCGCATATTCCAAAATAAACCTGCAATGAAAGAGGCAAGGCTTTGCAATCCAACTTTTCATTATGGCTTTGAAGCATTATAATAAATAAGAATAAACTTTTAAAATTATAAGAGTTATTTGTATATAAAATATAAATAAATATATAATTTCAAAAAAGCAAAGATCTGTTATAACTTAATATTATATGTAAAAACTTATTTTTCTTTAGCAAGATTAAGTTGTTTTTTGTATAAGTATTGTAATTGATAATTAACATTTTTGTAAAAATATGTATTTACATAATAGATTTCATATTATATATGGTTAATTACAAAAAAATGAACTAAATGATTAAAGATATCTTATTATGCACAGATAGTTTTTCTATTTATATAATAAAGATGTATGGCAAATTTACCGGTCATCATAAGGTGTAATTTGTCTGCCCTCGACGTTGCGACTAGGTGTAAAAACAACTACACCCTTTTTATATAACTCTTCAAGTAACGTAAATTTTCGAAAATAGTTTGGTAAAAAAACTTTCACAGCATGACCCCTTATTGTAAAATAATCTACCACTAATTGGATGCCTTTTACAGAAAACATCCGATGATTTGAATGGCTAAAATATAAAATGTATTTCGCTTAAAATAACAACTAAAACAAAATGTATAAAACTACATTGCAAGTGTATACTTTTTATAATTTTATATAATTATTCACACACATAACATTAGCTTAAGGAAATTTGTCATTAAAATAGATAAAAAAAAGGATCATACGCCATCCCCACATTGCATCCATCGACAATTATCTCTCTTAATTTATGACTTGAGTCTGGATTATTTTGTTCACCAGATACAATTGTCTTTGCTTTTTTTTCACGGGATTGTGCATTAGATTGTGAGAGAATTGAATATTGTCTCTTTTTTCGTTTCTTGTATGGTGACAATGTAACTTTATCAAAATTGTGACGCAGTTTTTGTCTCTTCTGTACAGGTTCTGTATCCATCTTTAGATATTCTAGATTTTTCTGGTCTGGCTTTGTATCTATCACAAAATTCACTCTTTCATTTGTCTCATCATCACAATACGTCGTACTTCTCTCATATGTATCTGATGTTGAATTCTTGAGAGAAGACCATAACTCAATCACATCGTCTTCTTTTGGTGACGGTGCTAAATGTGACAAGTATGATTTAGAATAGCATCAAATTAAATAAATTCTTCTATTACACAGTCTTCCTAATAAAAAAAAAAGAAAAAAATTGATTCACCTATATTTTCTCCATTGCTTAAAGATTGTGTACTCGATGATTGTATAATGGATAAATTTGATAGTGTTATTGACGATCTGTTTTTGTTTTGTCTAAGAGATCTCCGCAATTCTTTCTTTCCCGATTTTCGCTGTGAAGATGAGGGTAATGTTGTTGGACTGCACTCGATGATGCTGAGCGAAGCGTCTTCTTCTTCTTTTCCACTTGTTTCATTATCACTGTCATTTATAATGATTACACTATTCCGCGAAGGACATTCTCTATTCAGAGAAAACAATGCATTTTGTTCATCCAACTTGTGCAGCATTCCACGAGTCAATACCCCTTTTCTTTCATACTTTTCATTGTTGACAAGATTACGTATTTTCCTTAGCTCGCCCGGGCTAACACAAATTTGATTGGTAACACAATTATCAATCTTTAACATTGTTCAATAGACATTTAATCGCGTTAATTGTTACCTTTTTTTCAAATAGTTCACTAGCTCTTGATAAGGTTCTGTCTTTGGATTTTTCTTCCTTCTCCTTCTACTAGGCTGGTTGTCAGTCATCGTAAATTTAAATTTTGCAAAAGAAACCACGTAAAATAAATCAAGTTAAAAAAAATCTGATTAAATATTTGTTCGATACTCAAAACATTTATCAAAACTTACAGATACTTTCATCATTTTCGTTGCATACATCCTGCATCCATGCAGATTTCCACGCATATGTAATCGTTGTCATAACTCGGTGGGAAAGATGGCGAGACACTCCATATGGTCTTTGATCGCGTCTCGACAGATGATAAAGCAAACGATAACACCGACAGATGGTCGACCGCTTGGGGGAGCCACCAGCGCGACTCAATAAATGAGCGAGGCGCGCCGGACGGGTGACAGGTGACGGGCGACGGGCGGTGTTCCGCGGAGCGTGACGGGTGACAAGCGGTGCGTAGTGTGTATTGGTGACATTATTAGAGTGACAAACGGTGGAAGAACGAACGGCGGACGGACCGCGATGATGTTTGACAGCGGTAGCGACCGACGCTAACAATAAGTGACGCATCTCCGGCAATCTCCGGCTGCGAAGAAGAAGCACGCGAGAGCAATCGATCGGCGAGAAATGCGGTCGAGAAGAGTCTCGTAATACAAATAACGCTTCACCAGGGAATCGCGCGCGCTCGCTCGCTCGTCTTATTATGGCAGAATGGATGAACGCAAATTGTTGCCGTTGCTGATACTCTTCCTGGCAAGTAAGTACTTTGCCGAATTATAACCACGAAGAAGAGAGAGAGAGAGAGATACATGCATCCGGGATTGAGAAATAACGTCGCGATCCTATTCACGACGATCATGCGATCCATGTCCGGCTATAGTACATATTAGCGTCGACGATCGTTACAATTCAGGGTCGAGTTATGTAAAGATACTATCTCGTTGTTGCTCTCCGTCGTTTGCATCGTTTCCGTTGCTATTGCCATTTGCGTCACCGTCGCATAAGTATTGGTAGAGAGTACAGGTAGAATCACCTGCCGCGTCCTCGACGAGACTCGTTATTACATATCATTATGTTATTTTTTGTAAAGCGTTCGAGATTAAAATCACACGAACGTCTATAAGTCTATTCCTTTCAGTTACATTTTTATGCACTTTTTTTACAATAAGATAATTGTATATATGTATATGTAAATATTCACGTTTTAAAGAAAGAAAAAAAGGAAATAACAGCGCGGAAAATGCAACTGAAACAAAGTAATACTTTTTTAGTTATTCTATCTAACTATAGTTTGATTAAAAATTCTGACTGGAATTTGTTACGAGATATTCTGTCTGTATTTGGTTTAGCTAGTTATTGCGTTATGATTTTGCTTCAATTGTGCTTGAATTTTGCTGCTTGAGACGAATCAATCTCAGAGCACAATTCTATAAACATATATCTTTAAAACATTAAGTATAGTTAGAAAATACAGTTTCTAATTTAGGTTTTTAATGTCTTTATTAAACATAACTTATGTTTCTCTTGCGTTATATCTCTATTGGGATCGTTTTAATATGTTTTACTTGTTTGTGCTTAACAGAGTAATCATTCCTAAGAAGGCTTAATAAATTTGTTTATCAATCTATTCATATACATTCACATCGCTTATAAATTTATTCTGAGAAAGGAATCAAATTCAGATTTCTGCTAGCTAGTATACAATTCAAACTCACAAGTCAATTTTCTTGATATGTCTTAATAGAACCATACAATAAGTATGAATAATCTCACGACATTTATTTATGAATTTGCAGGATGGCAGGATATAGGGGCCGTGGTACCGATGCGGCACATTGCCGTGGACGTGGGTAGAGACCTGCAGCTGGCTTGCGCCGACGAAAGCATTCTTTCGCATTCCGAAGAATCGAATGCGAGAGTGATGTGGATAAGAGAAGGACGAGAGGATGGACAGATTGAACGGCTGAAGGTCGAGCCAAATGGCGTGCTGAAGCTATTGAACGTCAGCGTGGATGATGCTGGCAATTATTCGTGCACCCTGGACGACGATCGCGATGCTGTGAAAGCCAGAATCAACGTGGAAGTTAGAAGTACGTTCGTGCAATTGTTTGCAATATTGTGAATGAATCACGTACAACAAATAGCGACATTTCAAATTCTGTCTATTAAAAAGATATCAGCTGTAAATTATTCGAGTTTTAGATTTGTTCTGGAAAATTTGAACAATTTAATAATATAAAACTTTAGTTATGGATTCTAAGTTTAATGAAAAAATACTTTTAGCACCTCCTCCAGCCCTGCACAATGTGTGGGTCAAGCCATCCACGATATTGGCTAACATTCTATGGGAAGTGGCTGGTACTGGCGGTTACCCTATCATAGACTTCACTGCCGAATATCGTTTGAAGCCAGTTGCAGGCGAAGAACCGGAAGAGTGGAAGCCCATTATTCCAACACACATTCCTCCAAATTCTGTAAATATTCCAAATTATTTAAAACCATAGAATAGAAAACGGGGATGGAAAACGCGTGATAGGACGAGATAAGTCGATAACGTTATATAATATTGCAATTATTGCAACAGTGTGTTTAGTATAACATTATTTGAAACACTATTGAAAAACATTATATGTGCATATTTATTTTATATTAAGAAATTTATATATATAAAGATATTGATAAAAAATATATGTAAGAATGAAACTTTGTGACATAGCATTACAGAGTTATTCCATCCTTTATAAAAAGAAACTAATCAAACTAAGACTAACCAGTGTTTCATTATTTTAAAGAGACAAATCGACGTGTATCATTTGGTGCCAAACACTACATACTCATTTCGAGTGTGGGCAACCAATCAGTTGGGAAGAGGAGAGATTGTGGAGGTCGAGGGTCATACGCATCACAGCGTAGAAGAATTGGGTATTTTGTTGCAATTGCTCTTATAATATATAATTAAATCGCACGGCTATATCGTATTATAGAGATCTATTTACTGGGATAAAGTTTTAAACTTTGTATATTGTCATGGAACTCTTTTGCTGCCATTCTAAATTACATAAAAATACAAAAATTAAAAAGAAAAAGTATGTTGCTTACATGAATATCATGATATTCATAGTTTTAGAGTGATTAAAAGTCTTGTAGCTCTCTTTTAAGAAAAAAACATCTTTTTTTTTTTATGAGTGATGATTTATTTTTATTTATTTTTATGAGTTTTAGGATATTCTATGTGTATAATGTGTCTTTTAGAAATTATAAGAGATACACTTTTTCTATTTAAACGTTTCTTGTACAGTATCTGAACTAAAAACTAATATATCTTTATATTATGCGACTAATTTTCAGAACTCGCCCGACATCTTTTAGCCGGCGTAGAGAATTTTGATACGCGTGTCTGGGTGGCAGCCGTAGGTATTGTGATGGGCACACTTATGATTCTTGGTTTAGGTACTTGTTACCTACTGTATCGCGAGTGCAAGGCACCCTGTAAGCATTTCCTATCTGGTAACCATACCGTAAGAGCTTCTCCGCTTCTACTCTGTCTCTTTACTGCTGCTACTACTACTACTACTACTACTTTTTTCCGCTGGTGATGATCGTACCGTTTATGGCTCATTCCTTTGAGAAGCACGATTCTCTCAGAGGGTTGTTCTCTCCTTCATAGAAGCCTTCGTGCAAATTAGCTAAAGAACTATATATTCTTCACTATTTATCCAACAGAAATATTAGCAATCTTAGCCGGCTAGCTGACTTATATCTATGGCTCTGATCTTTAGCTTTTTCTCTATTACGCGACATACACAGCCATATTCTTCCAAATTATCAGTACTTTTATATAATATCTCGTTTCTATATACTCTCTAAGCACTTGCAAACTTTTCATTAGGTTCAGCATCTAACAAGTATGATAAGCATTTAAACAGATCTCCTCATCAATTATATTAATACAACACTTTTCGAGCCGCCGCACCGAACGCTAAAAATGAGCACTCAAATATTAATCTATTTAACATTTCTATCTTTTATATGATATATAGCACTCACTGGAATGAAATCTTGAACTTCTCGATGGAATTTTTCTCGCCGCAGATTCTCACTTGTCTGGTTACTAACTTTTTTACGAATACGTATATTTTTTCTTGCTATTCCGATTAGATGTTACTTATAATGTACTGTATAATGTTAATGAGATACAATAATGCCTGCCGATAATAATCTAGTGCAATGAATAGTAGATATTATAATAGTCATAGAAAGCATTTTATGATCTAGTTGAGTAACCGATAAGACCAATCTTCGGCAATCTTGAGGTAGGTCAAGGGTAGCACGTCCATTTGTCAGGCAAACGATTGGCATCAGAATCACATTGTTACAAATAAACAAAGATTGTCAATAAAATAATTGGAAATTATGTGAGAAGACTATACACACAATTAACAAAATTCCGAGATGTAAAAGACATGTTTTTCGATACCTGACAAAGAAAAACCGGTGAAGGGAGAGGGTAGAAGCTAATAAGGTCCGTGGCCCAGGCCAATGAAAATTAATCTCCGTTCCGAAATTGCAGCGCAGCTGGAGGAGCAGGAGGTGATTGAACTCGTTCCCAACATCATTCTGAATCCGGGATTTTTCGACGAGCGCACCGAGCACGTACCGCAAGATGAGAACTTCAACAATCAGACGACCACCCGCCTCAATAACAACAGCGTTGTGCAACCTAGACGGCTTTAGCGTCGTTTTTCGTTTAGCTTAGACTCGCTCCGCTCTAAAGTAAGTAAATTGGATGCAGTTTTTCACGTCGTTTCGAACATAAGCAACCGAATTTATCGGAAAGGCCTCGAGTTTGTTTAAAAAAAAAAAAAACAAGAAAAAAAGAAAAAATAATGATCGACGAAGTCGATACACTAAGATGCAAGACTATTTAGCGATTTAACGGCGAAAGGAGAATATGCTGGGAATTTCGGGTTATTTCGAGTTCATCGATAGCATCGAGTGTCCCACTAGTTTTCTCGATCTTCCCGTTACAATCAGAGATCGAACGAAAGAACCGGGTTTTTTCTAAAAGGGTTTTCGTAGAGTTTTTGCAATGCGATTTTAAGAATTCTTCTAAGATATTCGCAGAAAATCATCGTTATTCTTGAAAAATGAAGGATGAAATTTAAGTAAATAAGATTTTTATATACAGTGATGAAAAAAAGTGTAATTTAGATCGATTATAAAGCTCATTTTCGAGAACCGGGAGATATATCTTCCTTGCAAAATAAATATTATGATTTTAGATTTATAGAAACGAAAAATTTATTGTGCCGAAACGGAAGAAATTGAAAAAAAAATTTTATTATTGTTCGATCCCTGATGTACGACGCCCAACAATGAAGTGTTCAAAACCCAGAGTAAGACTTCACATCAGATTTCTTTGCGAGATGAGATAATAGATTTTTTGGAGATGTTTACTACAGGACGTTCTCTGTCTCTGTCTCTTTCTCTTTCTCTTTTTCTCGCATAGTTTCTCGACGAGATAATGATTGCTCATAGTGATCGAGCTTAAAAGAAGTGGAACTCCTGTGAGCCAAAAGAATCGTAGTAAGACTGTAACCCTCTAAGGGGGTATATAATTTAAAACAACTCGAAAAGAGAATCACAAATCATAATAATCGATATTATCAAAAAAAGAAAGATATATTTTACAATTGTTTTTACTTTTTCGAAAATCATCGCAATGAGTGAATAGCACACATGTGTGAGTATTAAGATTTTTTTTTAATGCTCATTTATCGTTTAAGCAATCGAATCGTACATACGGTATGTATGATATGACAAATTTACTGCCGTTTTAAGGTGTGCACAAGTCGTTGAAAGTTCCTTTCTAGGAATCTCCGTGAAAAATCTCTTCTTTTTTTTGTTTTATTTATTATAAATATATGTGTAGATATATCTCACATTTTTTTGTCTTTGTAAATATGTGCTCGTTATGTGCTCTCTGTGGAAAAATCTCGAGAATTGGAGGGATATGGAAGAATATCCGTTTTAATATCGTAGTAATAGTATACATTGAGATATCGTTTATATGTTAGATTTTATCGATATTTTTCACAGTTAGTCTTGATGCGATTATTCGAGGAATGCGAATAATATTGCTTTGGCACACCTTCGGCACAAACTTGCCTCTGCATCACTTTAATAGCTACACTTTAATAACTACAACTGTGTCTACGACTTACTGGCTAACGCGTTTTGATTCGCAAAAATCAAATTTTCCTAAACAGCGACTAAAAAGGAAGAAAAAAAAAAAGAAAAAAACGGGCAGATAACTGTACAAATCATATGAGTTGCAACAAGTACAATAAACCGTACGACAGAGTAATTCACGGTGTCTCACTTCGAAAGCAGCATTTTTTGACGACGATTAGATTGATGTAAGATTCTAGTTAAGAAAAAAATCGATTGCATACTAGGAAAGTCTGTTAGACGTTCTTTTATTATGATGTTGTCGAAAGAAATGAGATGAATAGAAGTGAATCATCCGGCATATAGCAGCCTACGAGATGCGCGAGATGTAATAACTTGCTTGCATCGCGTGCAATAATAAGATTTCAATAATCACTAGCGCACCTAATTCTCTAATATTTAAATAAGATGAAAATAGAGCACATTATACATATTTTGAATAATGCTACCATATTAGAGCTGCGAATAAATCTTTACTGTAATTGTGAGCGATTGGACATTTTACGCAACACAAAGACACTGTGTTTCATGCATACGCGCAAAATTTCAATGTCAACGTTCAGTTTGCTGTATTTAATTTCTGTGAAATGAAAAAAAGATAATTGACGTAGCAGTAGAGTCGATTCAATTCAATTAATATATATTATAATTTTATTCTTGTATGTTATCACTATACTTTTACATTGCTTCACCTGCTCAGATAAAAAAAGACAAGAAAGCAACTTATTATTTGTGCCCAAGATATTATTTATTAAATTATTAAATAATTTGAAAAATTTTTTTTCTCTTAATTTCGGCGAAGTATGTAATATTTTTGTTAACATTATTGAATTTGCTCAGAGCACACAGTGACACACACATATATAAGCTTCAACTATGAGATGATAAAGTACTTTGATGCACGCAGGTTGTATAAAAATGGGTTGTGCGTTGTTACATTGAGGCTTTGAATCCGTTTCTCTGACACATTCTTATAAATATACATATATGCGTGCATATATATATACGTGTAAAAAAATTGTGATAAGAGTAAACGGATCGATATTCAGCTTCGTACTATGCACTCTGTGTTGTGAATGGTATATAGAAGTATATATATATATATATATATATTTATGGGCCCTTATTATAGGGTTTTTAGATAGTTCGATATGCAATATAGGAAATGCGATTTCCAACCAACGACATTTTTGTCCCCAGGAAACAA
>NW_021848397.1:0-321 GCF_003651465.1 Formica exsecta
TACACATATATCTCGCAATTGTACAACATGCTATTATAATATTAGCTATGTAAGAAACCTTTTACAAAGAAAGCCCCAAAGTATATATATACATAGTATTTATTATTCTCAAAGTGGATCTTATTGGAACAAAATTTTAATCGCTTTAATTTAATAATCCGTTTGTCAGTATACATAGTATATATATTTTGACTTTCTTTGCATACATATAACTGATACGTTATTTTATAAAACAAAAAACTTATGAATATATATCGCAATATCAAAACATGTTATTATAATAATAGTTATATGTATGCAAAGAAAGCCAAAGTATATATA
>NW_021848397.1:15043-28004 GCF_003651465.1 Formica exsecta
ATAAAAATAAAAATCTTTTTCTAATAAATGAAAAAACGGAATTTTTTAAAACTAAAATAGCACGTAATAGTAGAAAATGAATAAAGACGTGAAAAAACTAACTGTTCTCAAAATGCCCCCCCCCCTAGTTCCAATACACTTTCGGCATCGAATAATGACCGATCTAGTCGCTTTACAAATTTCCTCCTGATTCAACTTTAATCGATCAAAAGTCGTATGTGCATCTAACAATAAGTAACAAAAGCACTTTTTGTACGTTTGAAACTGGTTATATCAAAATCTATGGAACGTACAACAATCATTTTGATCTCATTTGAAAGATAATTTAATTTTCTACAACTTTTGTTTCGGTACTTTTTGTGAAAAGACGCACATTTTCCATGATATTTGGAAAAATGTGTAAAATAATCACGATTTCAGAGGTTTTTGAGCGATAACTTCTTAAGAAAGCATTTTTCGACCCATGTTTATAGGAAATTTTTTGTTCAGAATTAAATTTCCTATAAGATCTCAAAGTCTAGCTGGAACGTTCGGGGCCACCCTGTATATACGTAAAGTATTTGTATGTATATTTAGACTTTTGGCAGCATAAATAAAGCGAGATCTGTACCGTAGAGGAGGAAATGTATGTATTAATAGTTTCCAATAACACTCACTTTAAGCCATCCTATCATTTATAATTTTGATTTTTGGGATCTTTCCCAAATAAAAACTTTTTATTATTAGTATCACCTAAACTACAACATATTTCAATTTCAACCAATGTCACCAAAGCCACTTTTATAAATTGCGGAGTTTTTTCAGTTTTTGACGTGACAATTTCGTCATAATACCTCTACATGCGGATAAGAATTGACTTTTAGTAGTGTATTAGATAACAAAAGGCCAAGTTAGGTTAAATTAAGTTGAAAAAATAAACTTTTTATGGGTAAAAAAATTTATTGTAATTTACTTTCTATATTATTTGGATATTATAATATTTGAGCACATTTAAAATAAAAATAAAAACAGAACAAAAAATATTTATATGTCTGAAAAAACAAAAATTACTAAAATTAAAATAAAAACAGTTATTCATAAAAAAGAGTAGAAAAGAATATAAAATCTAAAATAAAATAAACTTAAAGGGAAAACAAAAATAATTATTAATTAGGTAAGAACATTTAAAACCAAGGTAAATATGCCGATGAAGGGAAGCAGTCCCGATGACCTTGACCTTGACATATGTTGTCAAGGTCATGACCCTGAACAACATTTGAAAGGTTTTAGCCGTCGCCCGTTTTTTATATTTTCCCGGTTGCGGATGTGTTTCGCCCAGCACTTAGAGCGCTTTGCCGGGGTTGTTTTCACTAAGAAACACACGCTAGAGTTAACAGAGATATTGATATTGGATGATTGCATAAGTTCGTGCCCGATTTTCATAGATGGCATTAAGTTACTGCATGGCGGAGTTCTATTGTTTTCGTGTGGTAATTGTTGCTTACACCGAATAGATGACGTTGTCTTATGTCAATTTAGCATCAGACATTGTTCAGATAAGTCCATTGGTGCATAAGAGAAATCATTAAAAATGGAGAACCACAAGGTGCATTTGCGGCATGTAATGTTATATAAATTTCGGAAAGGCGTGAGTGTTGGGATTGCACAAAAAAATATTCAAACCGTTTATTTGGACCACGCTCCTGCTCTCCGAACAGTCAAAAAGTGGTTTGGCAGATTTCGAAATGGTGATTTCAACATGGAGGATCAAACCCGCTCTGGACGGCCTTCTGGCATTGATAATGACATTGTGCATGCCTTAGTGGAAAGAAACCCAAGGATTACAACTGAAGATATTGCTAAGAGGCTGAACATCGATAATTAAACCGCTTTTCGTCATTTAAAAAAGCTTGGATACGTTTCCAAGCTTGATACATGGGTGCCGCATCTCCTGACTGAAAGGAATAAGCTAAACCGTATGACTGTGGCTCTTTCTCTTCTCGAGCGTAACAAAAAAGAGCCTTTTTTAGATCGAATGGTAACAGGCGATGAAAAGTGGATTCTCTACAAAAACGTACAGCAAAAGAGGACATGGAAAACAGCAGCTGAAGGAGCAGAACCCGTAGCAAAGGCTGGCTTGCATCCGATGAAGGTGTTGCTGTGTGTTTGGTGGGATCGCAAGGGAATTATTTACTTTGAGCTGCTCCGACGCGGCGAAACAATCACGGCGGACAAGTACTGTGAGCAACTAACTAGACTCGCTGCAGCTATTCGAGAAAAACGTCCGATTTTGGCCAATCGAAAAGGCGTCATCTTCCACCACGACAATGCTAGGCCACACGTCGCTCAACAGACGCTGCGAAAACTGCAGGAGTTGCAAGGGGAAATTCTACAGCACCTGCCATATTCTCCAGATATTGCGCCTTCAGATTTTTATCTGTTCCGGTCTTTGCAGAATAGTTTAAATGGCAAGAATCTCAATTCCGAGGAAGCTGTCGAAAACCACCTTACAAACTTTTTTCAAGAAAAACCAAGTTCTTTCTTCAAAAATGGAATCGACAAGCTTATAGATCGTTGGAAAACCATTGTAGAAAAGAATGGAGACTATATAATTGATTAATAAAAGTGTTATCTCTAAAATATAATCTATTGAAGTTTATATTTAAATCGGGCACGAACTTATGCAATCACCTGATACAAAATGATTGTATGTTTATAATTTTATCAAAATTTTTATTTAAATTTTCTTTAAATTTTAAAGTTCTTAATTGTTTGTAAAATTAATATAGAAACGATGTGTGCATACTTTCAGTGGAATATAAAAGTCAATGGGAGAATCCATGGTTATGGTTATGGATATGTAGTTGCCTTATTAATTCGATATATTCATACACATGGGATCTCAAGATGGATTGGGGCCTTTTAGACAGTAACGCCGGCGAAAATCGTTTTCTGCGTGAGGAAGTGGTTTATTCGGCATCTGTAAGTAAAATGTATATTAAACGTATTTGACTTACAACGTATTGTAACGTATTTGGCAAAGATACCGCTAATCTCTATTTACGATGAAAGAAAAGAATCGTGGAGTCCGCCGGACGTAACAATAATATATGTTAGATAATAATATATAATAATTACAATTTTGATAATAGTTTCCACATCACCTATGAGGTACTATTGTTGATGCGCTTTTCTTAGAGTGGTTTCCCCAGTAGGCCTATTTCACTAGTGGAAAGCTATTATCAAAATTGTAATTATTATATATTACTATCTAAAATTTATTATTATAACATATATAATATACAGGGTGTCCCAGAATTCGCGCATTCGGAATGCACAGCGTGATTGTCCGTGCCAAAAGAAACAACTTTTTTCTCTGGCAAAATTACGTCTGAACAATACCTTTTAAATGAGAATAGTTTTAAGTTAACAAATAAGCGCTCTAGATTACGCATGAATCAGAGACGGCGCGCGAACGGCGTGCGTGGCGCGTGAGCGTGTTGTACGCTATTTTATTATTTCGTTAAAGATTTTATAAGAATTACAACGGTTGTCGTAAGCGGTTTCACAAAGAGAATAGCGGTTGTCGTAAGCGGTTATCAAAGCGGTTAAACGTAAGCGGTTACTCTGCGCGTTTTCAGCGAGTGTCAGGCGCTCCTCACGAGCGGGCTCTTTTATTGCGGTTCTTTAATCTCTCGCTGCCAATAAGTTTGAACCTCCGAGTTCGGTTCAAAGATTCAACGCGGCGCCAAACTTCATTGGTCGCCCCTTGAAATATCGGCGCGAGATGAGACTCAGAGCGAGTGATAGGCCGGTGGCCCGTACGTCACGGGCTACGTCACGGCCTCGCGTGTGCCGGCAGCCGTTTATCGCGCGGCTAACCGACAAAGTTGTTTGCGTGTTTTCTTGTTGAACTTGTTTGTCACATGGGCTTCAAAAGTCAAAAAACACCAAAAAACCTTAAATAATAACATCGATAAGAATATTGTTTTTCGACTTTGATCGCGATGGAATAATAATGCGAAGCCCATGTGACAACGAAGAAATTAATTTACATGTAATTAAATGCAATCTTAAACAATAAGAGAACATTTTCTAATTAATATCACCGAAGCAACGATTGAAAGTAAAATAAGTAGATTAGATAATAACACGTGAATAATTTTGATCCAAGATTATTGTTCCAACATTCCCCACACAGAAGAGAATATTGAATAGATATCTAGTAGAATAAATATCTGCATATCTATTTTATATCCATGTCTACTATGGATAACTAGCAGACATCTAATAGATGAATAAAATATCTATATCTCTCAAATAACTAGCGAGGATATCTAATGGATGTGCACACATTATCCACATATCCATATCCACTAAACAGCTACCAAAGATATTTATTAGATATTTATGTGTTATCCACATATCTATGTCTATCAAGTAGCTACCAAAAATATTCATTAGATATTTATGTATTATCCACATATCCATGTCTATCAAGTAGCTACCAAAGATATTTATTAGATATTCACGTGTTATTCACATATCCATATCCACCAAAAAGTTACCAAACATATTTATTAGATATTTATGTGTTATCCACATATCCATGTCTATCAAATAGCTACCAAAGATATTCATTAGATATTCACATGTTACCCACATATCCATATCCACCAAAAAGCTACCAAAGATATTTATTAGATATTCACGTGTTATCCACATATCCATATCCACCAAAAAGTTACTAAACATATTTATTAGATATTCACGTGTTATCCACATATCCATATCCACCAAAAAGTTACTAAACATATTTATTAGATATTCACGTGTTATCCACATATCCATATCCACCAAAAAGCTACCAAAGATATCTACTAAATATACATGTGTTATCCATATATCCATATCAATCAAGTAAATATCGAAGATATTCATTAGATATTCACATGTTATCCACATATCCATGTCCATCAAGAAGCTACTAAAAATATTTATTAGAGATGATTTACGCGTTCATTTGCTTACCGCTGTGCGGCGCACTATTCACTTTCTATACTCGTATTCAAGTTCTTGTCATGAACATATATAAAGCCTGCAGAATGCGGCTAATAATATTGTAATTATTTCTGTCAGTTTATTTTCTGATACGATTCCCATACCGGGGAATTCAGATATTGAACTGATTGTTAAAAAATCGGACAAATAAATATCCGATTTTCATTTATTGGAACAATTTTTGTCCAAATAAGTGAAAATCGTTCGTTATTACTAATTGATCTTAGTTTTACCATCAAACAAACGTTAGAAAATAATGTTCCGTAAATGAGACATATCAACGTCATATTCGAGTCTTATGAGACCTAACTTAAAACATTTAATTAGTCATTTTGTGACCAAAATTTAACCAATATGCAATGGATATCTACATGAATATCCACTGAATATCTACATAAATATCCATTGAATACTTCTGTGGATATTTATAAGATCTCGTTTTGCGGACATTTGGATATTTAAAGCGTGTCTAATAGATGTTTCCTACATATTCGTGGATATCCCTAATGCACATTGAGAACATCCAGTAGATATCTGAAATACATTAATTTCTGTGTGGGTATTGTCCAGACATAATTTTGCCAGAGAAAAAAGTTGTTTCTTTTGACACGGACAATCACGCTTTGCATTCCGAATGCGGGAATTCTGGGACACCCTGTATACATATGTGTATAATAAATTACATATACATATAATATATTAATAATAGAAATTTTGATATGTAATTATTTATGAAAATAAAAATTATCTAGCAAGGAAAATTTTTATGACGATTTGGTGGAAGGTACGATTCCAGCATATTTTTTATATAGAGACTCTCCTGAGGCACAGCGTTACACGTGCGATCGGCGGCTCGGCCGTCGAGCCTCGAATGGTAGTGGGAGGATTGTAGGCGTCGCCTCAGATATCGACCCGAAAAGGGCATTTAATTCCGAGCATTGCTCTAGGAACAAGACTTATTGTTAATTTATTTAACTTTTTTTTTGAGGATTTGAGCGCCACCTGCGAAAGTACGTACACGTGTTTGTTTTGAGTGCCTCTCGATAATTAACTCTATAGTGATTATAGTGGCCTTTTTGGGGCTCCCTACTGCTTATCATCGGCGTTTTTTATGCTGTACTGCTCGAATCTTGTCAAGTACAGTGCTTTTTGGTCCTGCCTGTTTGCTTTCCTCCGTGTGAGACTGGCCTGCTTGCTTCTGGAGTGCGCAGTAACCCGCCATTAAGCCGGCCGGTTGCCCGGCCCGGCCGCTTCTTTCGCCTTTAAGCATGTTGACGAGGGATCCAACGCTGAATCCTATTATTAAACAGAAATCTTTATTGCATGACGCATTGACCACTCCGGTCAATAACAGATCTACAGTTAATGACGAGGACAGACTGGACTCAATCGCATCTTCCTTTCCCTCTTTCTCTCCTGAAACCATCGATGTAATGGAAACCGATATTGAAACGAATAATGATGTTACATCTGTTCTTTTAGACTCCCTTCCGCCCAGTGAAGGTTGTGACGCTAGGCCTCCAGAGACTGAAAAACCTAAGGTCAAAAAACGTAAGAAGATTGAAAATGAAAAAGACAAAATGCCTCCCGCTTTGAATGACGGTGGTGAGACGAGTGGGGGGAGCGGTTTATGCCCAGGTAAGCCTCTTCCTTCTGGCCCTGTTGGTGGTGGGAGTGGAATCGATCTCAGGTCCCTTATGGACACAAACAAGTACGATAGAACCTCCCGAGGTCCATTTGATGTAGTTATTCAGACTTCAGAGGGGTCAACTTCGTCAATCGATCTTATCGCGGTGGGACGCCTCCTGTACTCCAAATATCTAAAAAGGAGATTGTAGAGATTAAAAAGACGGGCTTCTCCCGCATTAACATCCAATTGAAATCCAGAGACGCCGTCAACAGCCTAATATCGAATCCTGTATTTAGAGCCAAGAAATACAACGCGTATATTCCTTTGTTTAGGACCATCAGGAGGGGCATTATCCGAAATGTTCCCTTAGATCTCTCGGACGATGATATTCGCAGGAGTATAGATAGCAGTGTGATCGTTACTTCCGTTAGAAGGTTAAATAGAAGAAAGAGGGGCGTTGAGGTTCCATCTCTCCCGGGAGAGGTCCAGGAGTCGAGTTTGGTCCCCTCCAAGACCATTTCTATATTGTTCAAAGGGCAGACATTGCCAGAGTACATATTTCTATACATGGTCAGACATCCGGTTGATCCATTCGTCTCTAAGATTTCCATGTGCTATACGTATCTTCGTTTCGGCCATCTGAAGTCCCAATGCAAGGGCCGTCCTCGTTGTCAGCACTGTGGGGAGGCGGCTCATGGGGAGTCGATCCTATGTCCAAGAAAAGACGAATCTCCTTTTTATATAAACTGTAAGGGTATGCACAGAACTACCAGCGTGAGCTGTTCTGAATATGTTATTCAGAGAAAGATCAGGGAGCTCGCGGCTCGAGAGAACATCTCTTTGGCAGATGCCAGGGGTCGATTGAAAGGCAACGTCAGCACAATTCCCAATCCGGTCTATAACTTTAGTGAATTCCCCTCCCTAAGTGATACTCCCCCTTCAACTCCCTTCCCCTACCCTTCCCCCTCCCCTCTCCTTCACTCGTCTTCTGCCCCTCTCTCTCCTTACCCCGAAACATACTCCCAAGCCTTAAGCTCAAACATCCCCTCTGATAGGAAAAAATTACTGATCTCAGCCTCTTCTCATGTATCTTCCCCCGCTTTGTCTCCTTTCCCATCCCACCCTCCACATAAACCCACGAACGGCTCCTTTCTCTTGCTTCCACCCCGTCCCCGTCCAGCCCCAAGAGCCTCCTCGAACTTCTCTGCTAAACCCCTTCCTGATCATAATTCCCTCCTTATTTCCCCAAATGGGAGGCTGTCCTTTTCCTCGTCGGAGGGTGTCATGAACAGGCATCCCTCCCCCCTCTAGTGTATCCCTCCTCATCTCATACAGGTATTAACCTTAACCTCAGCTCCAA
Organism: Formica exsecta; assembly: GCF_003651465.1. NCBI lineage: Eukaryota > Metazoa > Arthropoda > Insecta > Hymenoptera > Formicidae > Formica > Formica exsecta. Next base: position 23,074 of record NW_021848397.1, read on the forward strand.
TCCAGAATTGCACGACCAACTCTTTAACCTAATAAACATTATTATGGAAAAATTTTCCCCCGCTCTTAAACTCCTCGGTCTGTATGACGCGGTGTCGGAGTTTATGAGCTCACTCCTTCAATCATTGCGTCCTCGCAACCCAGCGCCTATTCCTCCCGCCCATGATGGCTGACTCGGACCGGATCGGCCTCTCCCAAAGTCAATCCCTTCGTATCCTCCAGTGGAATTGTCACTCGTTATTGAATAAAATGGACCCCGCAAATACTTTATTTAGAGATTTTGATGTGCTGGCCCTGTCGGAGACCTGGCTGGGTCCCGACTCGCGGGTGCTTATACGAGACTTCAACGTATTTCGGAGGGACTCGCTGACTCGGGGTGGTGGGGGTCTCCTCCTCGCCGTCCGTCGTTCTATCCCATATACTCTTGTGTCCGATTGCCTTTGGTTTGCCGACGGGTTGGAGTGCATGGCTCTCGTTATCCACTACGAGTCCTTTAACCTCGCTATTGTGTCTATATACAGGCACCCTCAGGACTCCTTCTCCGGCCGACAATACGACTCTCTCTTTGATTTTTGCAACTCGTTCTCCCACATGATCTTACTGGGAGACTTTAACGCTCATCATAGCGAATGGAGGTGTGAGCGTACGAGCGGAGAGGGCAGGAGGCTGCTCTCCTCGGCCTTGGAGTCATCCTTTACTTGTGTAAACCGCGGATCCTATACCTTTTTGACACGTCCGGGCCAGATCGGATCGGCGATTGACCTCGCCTTTGTCTCTCCTCCGATTATTGATTCCTGCGAGTGGAGCGTTTTGGACGATACTCATTTGAGCGATCACTTCCCTATTGAGATTAGAATTAACCAGTTTCTCCGAAGGAGAAAATTTTTTTTTCATAAAATTAAGCTATCTGCGTTGGAGAGGGAACAGTTGACCCTGAATTTGAGCAATAGTGTCGATCTCCTGAGGGAGGCTATCGGGAGTCCTTCGCTAAATGCACTAGACAAGTATGATATTTTTTCAGATCATTCGAAGAGTCGCCTGCCCCATGGGCCGGGGGCAAACCGCCCCCGGAGGGCATCATCCTCTCATGGACAGAAATCCTCTCTCCCAGCCCCTTGGTGGAACGAGGCCTGTCAGGAGGCGGTCGACTTCAGACGTAGGCTTCTCTCGAGCTTCAAAAGGTCACCATCACTTTCCAACTTTCTTGCTTTCAAGAAACAGAAAGCCATTTCGAGGCGGGTTTTGAGGCCTGAAAAGAGGAGGGGCTGGAGGGACTTCTGTGAGAGTCTTACCCCGAACACTCCAATTAATCGTGTTTGGGGAACGATCAAACGGTTCAAGAACCGTCACTTGGGCATCTCGCCCCCACCTCCCCTCTCCAACTACTCTATATCGGACAGCATACGAGATTCCATCAGCTCGATGTGCCCTCCGACGGCTGCCTATAAAAAATTTTTTTCGCTTGGGGATTTTCCCTCTAACTATAGCTGCAGAATGTTTGAGAATCCTTTCACTCTCAGAGAGCTCGAATCGGCGGTTTTTAATGCTAGAACGCGCTCCTCCCCGGGGTTAGATCAAATAGATTATGGTATGATTGCAGCCCTCCCCGAAGAGTATTTGCAGATCCTCCTTGATATTTACAATGAACTCCTGGATGGATGTTTGTTCCCCCCCTCGTGGCATCACTCGTTGGTTTTTCTTCTTCCAAAGTCTTCCCCGGGTAAGTTCCGTCCTATTTCGCTCACCTCCTGCCTTCTTAAGGTATTGGAGAGGATGATCCTGACTCGCCTTGATTGGTGGGTCGAGTCCTCGGGGATTCTCCCCCCTACTCAGTTCGGCTTCCGGAGGAGGAAGTCGTGCCAGGATAACTTGGGCATATTGGTGACTGAAATCTATAATGGCTTCGTGTCTCGCCGGTCTACGGCGTGTCTGTTTCTGGATGTCTGCGGGGCGTTTGACAACGTCGTTCCGAATGTTTTGGTGGAGGATCTTGTGGGCGTGGGCCTCCCCCTAAGGGTCTGTTGGTTTGTCTACCAGCTGCTATACCACAGAAACGTCCAATTCGTTATCAATGGGGAGATCTCATCCGTATATGTCGCAAGTAAGGGTATCCCGCAGGGATCAATCTTAAGTCCCCTTTTATTTAATCTTTATGTCGCCAAATTTTAGCAGTCTCTTACGCGGGATTGCCGGATTATTCAGTTTGCGGACGACTTGGCAATTTATGCGAGCTCCGCTATCATCCGGGACTCTCTCGGAGTGGTCGAGAGATCGGCAAACGGTCTCTCGCGATTTTTGCTCGATAGGGGCCTCGCCGTGTCACCGGCTAAGTCGGCCTTCGTAGTTTTCAATAAGAAGAGGATTAATCCTTTCGACTTCTCAATAGTTCTGGACGGTGTCTCGGTCGGGTCGTCACGCACTCACAGGTTCCTCGGGGTCTTGCTTGACTCCACCCTCGGGGGTAGGGGGATCACGCCCGCTATTTGGCGGAGAAGTGTGGCAGGCTTGCGAATGTGTTGAGGTCGCTGTGCGGGGTATGGTGGGGATCGGACCCGAGGACCCTTCTTTATGTTTTCAAGGCCTTGGTGCGAGGGTCGATCGAATACGGGGCCTTGATCTTCCCCACCCACAACGGGAATCTGATGGAGCTTTTGGAAAGAACTCAACGCAGAGCCCTGCGTTATTGTGCGGGTTTGAGGCGAACAACCCCGACTAATGTAGTCTATGCGGAAACGGGAATCGGCCCGGTTCGATATCGCTTCAAGTATCTGACAACCAAATTTACTCTCAAATCCTTTGCCCTCATAGACAATGTCCTTATAGATAGGCTTGGTGATTTACAGGCGGCTCTTGTCAACAATAACAGATTCGACCTGTATAATAGATTTCCTCTATACAGAGCGTTTTGCAGGGTGAGGGGATATAGGCGTAGGATCGCCTCTTTTACCAAAATCCCAGCATACCTCTTCTCCTACGAGACTTCGTCCTATGCCCCGAGGGTTGAGATCACCCCTCAAACGGAAGTGGAGAACATCCGTCAAGCTTCGTTTCCTCAGCTCGTCTTTCAAACTGTCGTCTCGCATCTCATGGAGGAGAGGCACCTCTTTTTTACGGATGCTTCGAAGGAAGAGTCCGGGGATTACGTCGGAATGGGCATCTACTCCCCCTTCCCGCATATGGAGAGAAAATTTAGATTAGATGGCTGTTCTTCCGTGTTCTCGGGCGAATGCATCGCTATCATTCATGCGGTGGAATTCATCCTGGAAAGCGGTATTGAGAGGGCAATGGTCCTCACGGACTGCCGCAGTGTGGTTGATGTCATTTCTAACAACAAAATTGATAGGGACCACAACTATCTCATTTTAGTTTTGAAAAATAAGCTGAGGTCGGCGTTCCTTCAGGGGATTGACATAATCCTCACTTGGATTCCGGCCCATGTCGGCATACAGGGTAATGAGACGGCTGATCGTCTTGCTAGAGAGGCTTTGAGGGGAGGCGAGCCCTCGGGTTACCTCTCCCCCCACTCGGACTTTTATTCCATTCCGCGTAAAGATTACATCGAGACGGTCGGAGGCTTTCTTGCAGACCAATCGGTTTACAAGGGCTCCCAATATTTCGAACTCTATTTGCCTTTTTCCCCCGATCCTTGGTTCGCTAAGACGAGTTAGAACTTGAGCCGCCTTGAAATAACAACAATTAGTCGGATCCGATCAAATCATTACAATCTTAATTACAGCTGAAACAGATGTAACATTGTGGAATCCCCCGCTTGTAACTGCGGGGCACAAAGGCAGGACATAGGCCACGTTTTCTGGTCCTGCCCGTTAGTTGAGCACCATCGTGGGCAGCTCCTCCGCTCCATCCAGCGGAGCCTGGGAGTTTAACTACAAAATGTTAAAACACTACTTAGAAAAGGTATTGCAAATATTCTAAACTTTTTATTTACAATATTTAATCTTTTTTAAAATAAGTTTTATATATTCTTGGTTTATATTTTACATATGAAAAATTTAAATATGTGTGTATATATATTGTGCGTATCGTAGGAACAATATTGAGACACAAAGGGGAATATGTAAAAGCTTATGCAATTTCTCTCTGTTTCTCTCTCCACTGAATCCAAAAATTACATCCAGAAATGAAGATATTTATTACAGAATTAATGATTTTAAAAGATAAAATCGCTAAAGACGCAGAAAAAGAAAAGCATCTATTTTTACTTAATTACTTACTTTTATCATTTGCTTTTATTTGCACATATATTTACTTAATTACTTACTTTTATTATTTGCTTTTCTATCCTTTGATGGAATTCTAGTATCTTCAACTACATCTAACATTTTGCGATATAGGTGCTTATCTTTTTCTGCATTTTTAGCAATTTTATCCTTTAAGCTCATTAATTCTGTAGTAAATATCTTCATTTCTGGATGTAATTTTTGAATTCAGTGGAGAGAGAGGTAGAGATTACATAAGCTTTTGCATATTCCCCTTTGTGTCTCAATATTGTTCCTATGATACGCATAATATATGTATATACACACATATTTGAATTTTCTACATATAAAATATAAATCAAGAATATATAAAACTTATTTTAAAAAAGATTAAATATTGTAAATAAAAAGTTTAGAATATTTGCAATACCTTTTCTAAGTAGTGTTTTAACATTTTGTAGTTAACACCTCGAAACATGTTTCATATTTTCTAAAGCTGTATCATAGGCTTCTGTTTTAATCAACGCAGCTGCCAAATTATTATAAACTTTTATACGATCCTCTAATAAAATCTGCAATTTAGTATCACCAATCAATTCTTCCTCCTCATTTTGATTCAAATTTGAACTACTTTTTGTCGATGACAGATATTCTAATGTTCTCCGATAACATTATATTACAAAAGGCAGCTCTATCCAAATAAACCATCAATTTC
>NW_021848397.1:31644-33784 GCF_003651465.1 Formica exsecta
GTTGCGTTCGTCGCTCTCTCACTTTCTCACACTCGCGCACACGCAATAAAAGGACACTTCCGTAAAAAGGAGAACAACTTTATACACAGAAATATTATATACAACAAGAGTACAGCATTCATTAATATTCGTAACCGAATATGACACGCGTCTTTCCAGACCGAAAGCCCCCGGAAAACCACCACAACTACTTCGTTTAACAAAACCCCCTCGTTGTTAGGGAGAACGCCTTGCAGCTAATGTCTCGCCAAGCATCCAGCGCGAACATAACACCGAGCGTCCAGCGCGAACGTAACAATATATATTGTATGTATCGTAGGAACAATATTGAGACACAAAGGGGAATATGTAAAAGCTTATGCAATTTCTCTCTGTTTCTCTCTCTCCACTGAATCCAAAAATTACATCCAGAAATGAAGATATTTATTACAGAATTAATGATTTTAAAAGATAAAATCGCTAAAGACGCAGAAAAAGAAAAGCATCTATTTTTACTTAATTACTTACTTTTATCATTTGCTTTTATTTGCACATATATTTACTTAATTACTTACTTTTATTATTTGCTTTTCTATCCTTTGATGGAATTCTAGTATCTTCAACTACATCTAACATTTTGCGATATAGGTGCTTATCTTTTTCTGCATTTTTAGCAATTTTATCCTTTAAGCTCATTAATTCTGTAGTAAATATCTTCATTTCTGGATGTAATTTTTGAATTCAGTGGAGAGAGAGGAAGAGATCGCATAAGCTTTTGCATATTCCCCTTTGTGTCTCAATATTGTTCCTATGATACGCATAATATATGTATATACACACATATTTGAATTTTCTACATATAAAATATAAATCAAGAATATATAAAACTTATTTTAAAAAAGATTGTAACGCGGTCACCTCGCTCGACGCTTGGATCGGCTCGTCGGTCTTATTGCTAGCGGGCTTATGATTACGGCGGGTATCGCAGGCGCGGACTTATGACTAACCGGACTTATTACTAACAGGCTTATAATTACGGCGCGGTATTTACATGCACTTATAGCTACTGTCAGGTTAGGCGGCTAGGTATTGCCGGCAGGCCCGAGTGTCACGTCGAGCTCCGCCTGCAACGGAAACCGGAAGGTTATTATATATATATCTATTTACATTATATATTATATATACAGGAACGGCTCTGCCGTTACAAGATTAAACAGTAAATAAAAAGAAGATTAGGATTTTTGCAATACCTTTCCTAAGTAGTGCTTTAACATTTTATAGTTGGCACCTTCATGTTTCACATTTTCTAAAGCTGCATCATAGGTTTCTGTTTTAATCAACGCAGCTGCCAAATTATTATAAACTTTTATACGATCCTCTAATAAAATCTGCAATTTAGTATCACTAACTAATTTTTCCTCCTCATTTTGATTCAAATTTGAACTACTTTTTGTCGATGACAGATATTCTAATGTTCTCCGATAACAATATATTGCAAAAGGCAGCTCTATCCAAATAAACCATCAATTTCCATGTTTTCCATTGTTTTAAAAAATAAGTTCAACCATTATATCAAAAAAAGTTAAATAGATTAACAATAAGTCTTGTCCCTAGAGAATTTAGTCTAAGAAAATAAATAATGTTCCTTTATTATATAATTTATAAAGAAAATTATTACCTTATTTCTCTTCTTTGATTAATGCTTAACATTTCTATTTCAGGCTCTAACTCTGACGCTTTCAATTCAACTGTATATAATGTAATATTTTTGATAGAATTCCCAAGATTTGTTTTGCTATATTAACAAAAATTTGCAACTCATTGTTTAGACATTTGTAAGTGACCTAAAAATATTAATTACGCATTAAATACATTTATATATAAAATATAAATAAACATTCACATTTTCAGAACCAGAAGTAGCGAGTAATTCCAGATCCGCAAAATGTTTATATACACTATAGAAGTGCTTCGATATGATTTTATCATCCCAGTCAGCCACGTCTGTTCTAACAGATATTGCCAAGTGCTTGCTACAAATTATTGTCAGCAAAAAGGCTACAAATTTGGTACAAGAGTTGTTGTTACCGATTAAACTGACAGATTGCCGGCAAGAACCAAGCAAAGCTTGCTAACATAACTAGACAGCAAATTGGCGGCA
>NW_021848397.1:33850-35806 GCF_003651465.1 Formica exsecta
AAAGTATAAGAAATCACACAAATAAATTAATTAGAAGTATTATTTATTGTTAATTTGAATTTATTCTTATAACATGTTTATTTAATTATTAATTATTGTTTATATGTTTATTTTAATTATTTATTATTATTTGAGTTTATTATTTGTTTGAATTTATTCTTATAACATGTTTATTTAATTATTAATTATTGTTTATATGTTTATTTTAATTATTTATTATTATTTGAGTTTATTATTTGTTTGAATTTATTCTTATAACATGTTTATTTAATTATTAATTATTGTTTATATGTTTATTTTAATTATTTATTATTATTTGAGTTTATTATTTGTTTGAATTTATTCTTATCACATGTTTTGTACTATATGATTTAAAAAGAGTTCTAATTTTAGATTAACTAGTAATAAGATTTTAGAATTAACTAATAATAAATTATACTTTCTTATTACACTAATTATTAATTGCATATTTTACAAGAGCAGTCGGGAATAAAATTATGCAAGACAACTGTTGCTCGTACAGCTTTTACGGCAGTAGATGTGCATGTAACAATAGGTTGACGATATATTCTCCATCTTGCAACCAAAATCCCGAAAGCACATTCAACTGTTCTTCTTGCTCGACTCAAGCGATAGTTGAAGCTTTGCCTTTCTTCTGCTCCAATATCAACAATAGTGAAGCGGTTCTTGGCATCACTTACTGCGAGCAGGTTTATGCTATGCTTTCCTTTATAGTTGTAGTAGCAGGAACCACTACGAGGCGGTGCCTGCAAAATTGAAAACCATCATTGTGATAAAGACATTACTTATTTCAAAACATACATAATTGCATCATCAATGTGTAATATATTGAACCTAAATTATTATAAATAAATTGATAATATACATACTTGAATTTCGACATGCTTCCCATCGATAGCGCCTATGCAGTGTGGAAATTGGCATGTTGTCTCAAAGTCTTCTGCAATTGTACTCCAATTTTCTTCGGTTGGATCAATCATAACTTTTTCCTTTAAGGAGAGTCAAATTGCTTTACAAGTTTCCGGAATAATTCGTGATAGCGTACATTGGGCAATGCGGTAAGCATACGATAGTGATGTCATGCTGTCTCCAGATGCCAACCATCGTATAGTCACCTATAATCTCGTTCTGGCCGATATTGGTTGTCGAACTACATGTTGTTTTTCGATGAGTGGCCAAACAATATTGAGTAATTCGGTAAACATTATTGGTGACATTCTGAGATAGTTGAAATATTTTTCAGGATCTCCCAATCGCATCTCCACAAGTAGATTGTCGCTGTCACCTTGAAGAAGTCTTCTTGTCTCAGTAAAAATAGGCTGTACCCATATTTTACGGTTTTTTTGTCTTGCAGTTTCTTGTAACGCAAATATAAAATATACATTGAGATAACCTTTTTCATAGTTAATATCTCTGCATATCTCATCGGTTCATCCCGTGCTTGTATGAGATACTTCATAATAATCATCAACATGATATTTGGATCCATTATTATACTGTTACTTTTAAAATAATAAAATAATCGAAATATATAAAAACGTTCTTCTTCACTCGACTCTGAAATTTGATGGAATATACTATATCCACTTAATATTTGACGCGCTCGTTCCGCGGATGTTTTTTCCTTATATTACATGAAGCACAATTTGCGCGGAAAAGCGGAACGATATGGTAACAAATAAATATTTTTATTCATTTTTTAACATTGTTTTCACTTAATTAATTGTAATTTTCATTAATATGCTTATCTTTTTAGCTTATCTATTGAATATAAGCATTTTAATCAATAAATATCGTTAAAAATTAATATTTTATAATTTTCCGTTCCGCTTTTCCGCTCAAAATCTGCTCCATGTAATACAAGGCATTCAAAACAGACGGAACGGAACGCGGAAATCTGGTTACTATTCTCTTCCGCGTTTCCGCGTTTCCGCG
>NW_021848397.1:42913-51268 GCF_003651465.1 Formica exsecta
GGCTGTGTTCCGATTCCCCACCCGGGTGCACCCAGACACCCAGAGAGCGTTCAGATTCCTCCCAAGTGCTCTCGCCGGACTCTCAAGTGAGACGTTCAAATTGTCACTCTATTCACCCGGGAGAGCGTAAAAACCACCCGGCTCCGTGAGCCGGGTGGTTTGTGAGTGAAGATGAGTGGCAATAAGTGCGGGCAATATTGAAAAATCTAGTAATATTGTAAGTCAGAATCGGACATCAGATGCATTGAAAATTGTGTATAATCTCATGTCTAATACCGGCTTTATGTATGCTATAAACCATGATGTAATAATAGCCGTGTTCCGATATTTACTGCCAGTATTGAAAATCTATAGTGTATATGACATACACTATAGATTTTCAGTACTGGCAGCGAATATCAGAACACGGCCAATATATATTATTACATCATGCTTTAAACTGCATTTGGGCAACAGGTTTTTACAGGTATTTACAAAGATTTACAGGCTTATGCCAAAAGAAAAAAAAAAGAAGAAATTTATACGTTGTTAATACTAATATTGACGCTTTGATTGTTAGTAAAACTGCGAAGTCGAATAGTGATAGTGTGAAAACGTTTATAGTTACAACGCACAATAATTTTCTTTCTTTGCCCGCTTTCCTTTGATAACTCAACCATTGATTAATTTCTAACTAGATAGGGCGATCACGCATTACCAAGATGCCAACGCCGTTTGGAGACTTCAGATTCCTACGGAGTGCGTTCTGATTCCATTATCCTCTCAGACACTTTTCGTTAAACTCCGCCCATCACCCGCTCACCCGACTATCACCCATCGGGTGAAGAATCGGAACACAGCCGAGCGCGGAAACGCGGAAACGCGGAAGAGAATTGTAACTAGAAAAGTAACTATTCCGCGTTTCCGCGAATTGAGTCGTTTCTTTCCGCACATTTGAGCGGAATCCGCGGAATCCGTTACCGTCTCAACAAAACTCAACAAAAGTGTATAGAAAATATAAAAACTTTATAAATGGATGGTCCTGTAAGTATTTGAATGCTTTTTAGTACTTAATAAACATAGTAGCTTATTATTTTTGGAGAAAAGTTTCTGTAATTTACACACTTCTTTCGATATAGATATAGAATTAACACGTAAATGTAACCTAACTTTAGGTTTTGTACTGCTTTTTGTAAAAACAAACAAACAAACAAACAAGTTTTTTGTAAAAATAATAATGAAATGACGTAAGGAAACACAATATTAAATTTGAACAGAATAACATTATTAACACCTATTGCAAAGTTATAACCTCACTTTAGATGAAATAAAGATAATTAAACGATTGTATTTGTTCACAGGCAACAAAGTGTGGCTATTGCGGCTTCATTTTTAGGGGCTCATGTGGAACAATTTTGGACCACCATTGTTTCAAGACATACAATGAAACTATAGATGTTATAAATGTTGACAGCGATGCTGTGGTTACTATGAGTACGTATAGTACAGAACAGTCAATTGAGTCATTTCGCGATAATTGTAATTGTTTATTTATTTATGTTAAAGGAAAGAGACATCAAACTGAAAGTGTTGTGCAACATGAAGGAGCTTTACAATCTGATACACAATCAATACTCACACAAGACGAGTTACTAATTGAACTGGTGCGGACTCGAAGAGGTTTATGGGATCATTCAATTCCAATAACCGAAAGGACAAGATTAAAAAAAGAAAGTTTATGGCAAGAAATTGTAAACGTACTTGATGGTAAGATCATTTTTAATGACTTTTATGAATAATATTATCTGCGTGTAAAAGTAAATAATAGACAATTCTCTGTACAATCGTAGGATCTCTGTCTATGGAAACAGTTAAGCAGAGATGGAAATACTTGCGAGATTCGTACATAAAGGCTAGAAAGAAGATGCAAGGATACGTACGAAGCGGATTAGGAACAGAATCTGGCCATCCTTTACGAAGTTCGTTTGCTCATTATGAAGAAATGAGGTTTCTCGATGATACCGTAAAGACGACACCGTAAATATTTACATTTTTTTGCAGATATTATTCATATAGTTTAAAAAATAATTTTACCATCAAATATGTTTACAATATCTTATTACAAACTATCCTTTTTAAATCTCGTTCTGTAGCTGATTAGAATGGAATGTTCCCACATTAATTTTTTAACTAAGATTTTACGAACATTCAAATTGTGTATAATTGGATTTAATAATTTATAAAATTATAAAATTATTATTTTTGTTTCAGGACTGTCAGCTCCGTCCAGCACCTTTTGGAAGCAAATTCATCCCATGTTGAAGATATGCAAATGGACATGACTGCTGAAAATTCTACAGATCTTGATGATTCCATACAGGGTGTTTCATATTCATCGTCAGATTCATCACGATCTGCATCATCAGGAACGAAAAGGAAAAGTAAAGGCTCTTGCATAATGCTAAGCAACAGGCAATAGGAAATAGAAAATATCCATTATATAATAGAATAGAATAGAAAAGGATAATTAATAATATTATATATTGATCAATCTCGGATCGTTATTAGACACTTATTATATATATGCATATATTATTAATTACAGATGCGCAAAGGCAAGCTGAAATTGAGAATAAATTTCTTAGTATCATTGATGAAGTATCGAGCAAAAAACGTGATGTAGTGGATAGTTTTTTGGACCAGCTTGGTGACATTCTACGGCGACTACCCTACGTACGACGCAGAAACCTGCAAAGAAGGCTTATGGATATTGCCATAGAAGAAGAGGATGCCGAGCTTGAGAAGAGGGCGAGTGCCAAATAGATACGTTTTTTTTAATATAATAAATTGTTCAATTCGTGTAATATGTAAGTTATAAAGATTAAAATATATTTTTCTATTCAATTTATTACATTGTTGTTCATTATACATATTGTATGAATTGCTCTATACTATTAAATTTTCACAATATATATCGGAAAAACAGATTACGTACGAATATCATGAGAAACTTTTTTGAATTATATACTTTAACAAAATACAAATACAAAATTCTAATTAATACAGTTATTTACAAGTGCGTTGAATTAAAACTACATATTTTAAAAGTTGTTAGTTAAAACTTTATCCCACTGCCATGATAGAGGATTGACATGCTCGAAATAATGAGTAAAGTTGTCTCGAATTTTCACTGCTGCAGACTTTTGTGAAGTATTTCTATAATTTACATCTGTTAATCCATTACTTGTAGCCAGGAGATTAAACTCTTCTTCTTGTATAGTACAATACCTTCTTTCTGCAAGTGGTAAGTCCAATTCTTTATTAATAATAAAATTATGCAAGACAACTGTTGCTTGTACAGCTTTTACGGCAGTAGATGTGCATGTAACAATAGGTTGACGATATATTCTCCATCTTGCAACCAAAATTCCGAAAGCACATTCAACTGTTCTCCTTGCTCGACTCAAGCGATAGTTGAAAATTTTTCTGCTGATATTTAGCCGTCCACTTCGAGGGTATGGTCGCATCATATGTGTGCTTAGAGGAAAAGCCTCATCTCCCAACAAAACGTACGGAAAATCCAAATCCATATTATCCAGACGATAGGTAGAGGGATATGGAGAGCATTTGTTTCAAGTAAATGCGGTAACCCGCTGTTTTCAAAAACACCTCCGTCGCTTTGCCTTCCTTCTGCTCCAATATCAACAATAGTGAAGCGGTTCTTGGCATCACTTACTGCGAGCAGGTTTATGCTATGCTTTCCTTTATAGTTGTAGTAGCAGGAACCACTACGAGGCGGTGCCTGCAAAATTGAAAACCATCATTGTGATAAAGACATTACTTATTTCAAAACATACATAATTGCATCATCAATGTGTAATATATTGAACCTAAATTATTATAAATAAATTCATAATATACATACCTGAATTTCGACATGCTTCCCATCGATAGCGCCTATGCAGTGTGGAAATTGGCATGTTGTCTCAACGTCTTCTGCAATTGTACTCCAATTTTCATCGGTTGGATCAATCATAACTTTTTCCTTTAAGGAGAGCCAAATTGCTTTACAAGTTTCCGGAATAATTCGTGATAGCGTACATTGGGCAATGCGGTAAGCATACGATAGTGATGTCATGCTGTCTCCAGATGCCAACCATCGTATAGTCACCTATAATCTCGTTCTGGCCGATATTGGTTGTCGAACTACATGTTGTTTTTCGATGAGTGGCCAAACAATATTGAGTAATTCGGTAAACATTATTGGTGACATTCTGAGATAGTTGAAATATTTTTCAGGATCTCCCAATCGCATCTCCACAAGTAGATTGTCGCTGTCACCTTGAAGAAGTCTTCTTGTCTCAGTAAAAATAGGCCGTACCCATATTTTACGGTTCTTTCTGCCTTGCAGTTTCTTGTAACGCAAATATAAAATATACATTGAGATAACCTTTTTCATAGTTATCTCTGCATATCTCATCGGTTCATCCCGTGCTTATATGAGATACTTCATAATAATCATCAATATGATATTTGGATCCATTATTATACTGTTACTTTTAAAATAATAAAATAATCGAAATATATAAAAACGTTCTCCTTCACTCGTCTCCAAAATTTGATGGAATATACTGTATCCACTTAATATTTGACGCGCTCGTTCCGCGAATGTTTTTTCCTTATATTACATGAAGCACAATTTGCGCGGAAAAGCGGAACGATATGGTAACAAATAAATATTTTTATTCATTTTTTAACATTGTTTTCACTTAATTAATTGTAATTTTCATTAATATGCTTATCTTTTTAGCTTATCTATTGAATATAAGCATTTTAATCAATAAATATCGTTAAAAATTAATATTTTATAATTTTCCGTTCCGCTTTTCCGCTCAAAATCTGCTCCATGTAATACAAGGCAATCAAAACAGACGGAACGGAACGCGAAAATCTGGTTAGGGCCCGGGTACATAAAAAAACTTAAGCAGTAAGACTTAAGACGTAAGCGAATTGACCAATCACGGTCGAACAGTAAGGCAGCCATATTGAAACGTAAGTGCGTTTTCTATTATGCATGTTTGAAATAATTATGTTGGTAATGGCGGAACTAAAAATGTCGGTATTATCGACATTTTTAGTTACGTTTAGATGAGGGCGTTAAACCGTCGGAGTTCGCTCGTCGGTTTTGGATCCCCTTAAGCCCCGTCTACAATCAAGTCGGAAGACGCTTGTCAGATGTCGTTAGTCATATGTCGTAGCCGCTTGTTCGACGTACCAATCTACAATCGAGTTGTATGTCGTTACGGTGATTGATCAATTTGAGATAGGAAATTTAGAGGTTAAAGTCGAAATTGTGAACATAAATATTCATAATGGATAATACTGAACTGGTTGCGGTTTATAATAATTTATTATTGGCTTGGACACAAATTCAAAGAATACGAACAATCTTAAAGAAAAAACGTAAGACATCTCGAAGATGGTGAGTAATACCTCATATTTCCGTAGAAATGAGACACAATTTTGGAGCTCATCAGAAATTATTTAAATACTTCAAAACAAGTGATCATGAAGAGTTATTCAAGTTTACAAGGATGTCTGTTGAACAATTCGACATGTTGCATAATTTATTGAAACCGAAGCTCGAAAAGAAGAGTCACAGAAATCCTTTGGCGACAGAACTCCGTCTCGCTCTTACATTAAGGTTATACTATTAAATTTTGTAATTTCTTTTTCGGTAGATAGTATCAGAGAGCATTTTATTCAATAATTATTCTTTATTTTTAGTTATCTTGCTCATGGAGATAGTGCTGCAACCACAGCATGGCATTTTCGTGTAGGAAAATCAACTGTGTACAGTATCATTCCTGAAGTGTGTAAGGCAATATGGGATGTTTTACAACCACTGTATCTGAGATGCCCAAATGAAGAAAATGAGTGGTTGCAAATAGCAAATGAATTCAATTCTCTTTGGAATTTTCCAAATTGTATAGGGGCTATTGATGGCAAACACATACGAATTAAAGCTCCTCCCAAGTCTGGTAGCGCTTTTTATAATTATAAAGGCAGCTTCAGCTTTGTATTAATGGCTATTTGTGATGCTCGCTATCGTTTTACATAGTTGGATATTGGCGATTATGGTAAATTGATTAAACTATTTGAAATTAATTAAAATTATATATTTAGTTCATAATTATATACACTTGCCCTTTAGGTTCACTGAACGATGCCAGCATCTGGTCTAACACTGAAATGAGTACCACATTGGAGAGTAATACTGTGTCTTTACCACCAGAACTTTATTTGCCACATACTAATGTTGCTGTACCCTTTGCTCTTGTTGGTGATGAAGGATTTCCTTTAAAAAAGTATTTGATGCGACCGTATGCGAGAAAAAATTTAATTGATAATCAACAGCGTATATTTAATTATAGATTATCAAGAGCACGACGAATAATTGAAAATTCCTTTGGCATTCTTGTTGCAAGATGGTAAATTTTCCAAGGATCAATTTGTTTCAAACTAGGAACTGCTGAAGCAATTGTTGTCTTCATAATTTTATTATAAGCACAAATTATTTAAGCAACCGCTACATACAAGAAGATTTTGTAGATCGGGAAGGTCCCAATGGCGAACTTATCGAAGGCGATTGGCGAAATGTGATACAACATCCTGCAATTAATCGAATGGGACGAGTTGGTGCGAATATTGGTTCGATTGCAGCAATGAGGCAACGTGACACTTTAGTCCAATACTTTGTTTCCGATTAAGGTAGCATTCCATGGCAGTGGGAAATGATATAAACAAATTACCTGGTTTACAACTTTAACCCTTCCACACATTGCACACATCTTTATTAAAAACTGTATATATCTTCAAACACAATTACGTCTATACCTTTGAAAATTGTACATAGATCTTTAAATAAAATTATATGTATTTAATCTTTAAATAAAATCATATGTATTTAATCTTTAAATAAAATCATATGTATTTAATCTTTAAATAAAATCATATGTATTTAATCTTTAAATAAAATCATATGTATTTAATCTTTAAATAAAATCATATGTATTTAATCTTTAAATAAAATCATATGTATTTAATCTTTAAATAAAATCATATGTATTTAATCTTTAAATAAAATTATATGTATTTAATAAAATTATATTATAAAAAACTGTTTGGTAAAACTAATAACAACATTACCTACTAATTTTGTAAACGTTTTGGTAAAATCTTACTCTCTAATTTTGTAAAAAACTTACTCTTTAATTTTTGAACAATCTTACTCTCTAATTTTGTAAAAAACTTACTCTCTAATTTTTAAGCAATCTTAGTCTCTAATTTTGTAAAAAACTTACTCTCTAAGTTTTGAACAATCTTACTCTCTAATTTTGTAAAAAACTTACTCTCTAATTTTGTACTCTTTGGTATAAACGTTTTGGTAAAATCTTACTAACAATCTTACAACTTTTTTAGTAACCTTATTCTCTAATTTCATATTTTTGAATAACCTGAAGCACCTCAATGATGCATTGGGTTCTAGCACACATCTTTATTAAAAACTGTATATATCTTCAAACACAATTACGTCTATACCTTTGAAAATTGTACATAGATCTTTAAATAAAATTATATGTATTTAATCTTTAAATAAAATCATATGTATTTAATCTTTAAATAAAATTATATGTATTTAATAAAATTATATTATAAAAAACTGTTTGGTAAAACTAGTAACAACATTACCACACATAAAAAATTCGTACAACCACGCGAAGCGAGGTTCAACGCAAACCTATGTGTCTAGTTTTTTAATAGTGGAGCCCCCCGCAGAGGGGCGGAACATACTGTCTCCACACATGTACTTTTTAATGCGTAAATATAAAATGGAAAATTGTAAACCCATGTGAAACCTTATTTTGCATTAAAAAGTATATGCATGAGACGGTATGTTCCGCCCCTCTGAGGGGGGGCTCCACTATCAAAAACTAGACACATAGGTTTGCGTTGAACCTCGCTTTGTGTGGAATAGCAATTGTGGGAAAGTATAATATATAATTTTTTATATCTTATTAAATGATATTTATTTTATAAATCATTTGTTAAAGGATATACATCTGCCATTTTCTTAGCAAAAATATACTGACAGTGACGCAAATGTAAACAAAAAAACATAAACACGCAAGTAAGATATAGTGAAAAGATCATAGAAATAAATGCGAAAATTATGATACTTCAAAATCGCATATCTCTGAAACCAGAAGAGAGCGCCACAAAATTCAAAGTGCGTGTTACTTAGGAATGTGCCCTCTATAATATATGTAAAAATGAAAATGATCCGTGAGGTGTAAGTTAATCTGAACATTTACC
>NW_021848397.1:54148-54921 GCF_003651465.1 Formica exsecta
ACGTTTTGGTAAAATCTTACTCTCTAATTTTTTAAAAAACTTACTCTCTAATTTTTGAACAATCTTACTCTCTAATTTTGTAAAAAACTTACTCTCTAAGTTTTGAACAATCTTACTCTCTAATTTTATAAAAAACTTACTCTCTAATTTTGTACTCTTTGGTATAAACGTTTTGGTAAAATCTTACTAACAATCTTACAACTTTTTTAGTAACCTTATTCTCTAATTTCATATTTTTGAATAACCTGAAGCACCTCAATGATGCATTGGGTTCTATTTTTTTCGGGGACATGTTTCAATCCTTCTTCTATTGCAAATATATCCATCCTTTTTTTTTATCTTTATTTGCTGCACTGGCAATTAGTGTTGATATGGTACTCATCGCATCAGATATTGCAGTACCTGCCTCTACAAGTTGTTCGTCTAAGTGGGCACTTTTCATTTTTTTTCGCTTTGCGAAATCGTCCATTGGAGGCACAATTTTTTTTGGTGTTGGCTTCATACATGAAATCAATGCTCTTGAATTTGTGGGAGTTGACAGAAACGAGCTGGAGCTACTGCAACTGGATAGTGATATTGTTACGGACTCAGGACAAGATTGAGCATTATTGTCTGAAATTTTTTGTAATTGTAATAATGTCGTTTTGTGTTTTACGAGTAACAAATTTTTAAAAAATTGTTTTACCAATGATCTATGATTCACCGTAAGTGTGATCAATTAATGAAGAACTACACATTTCTTGCGATACCTCTTCTTCCAGAGTATCTTTATA
>NW_021848397.1:55144-56655 GCF_003651465.1 Formica exsecta
TCTTCCGATGGCTCAAGCTGGGAATAAGCCTGCTGGAAGCGCACTGGCTGGGAGCTCAAATCTTCTGTCGGTTTTCTTAGGAGCGATTCCTGTGTTCTAACAATAAAGTAAAATAGTTTATAACACAAATATGATACAAATATGATACAAAAAATAATTCATTGGTCAATTATTAACTTTCTGTGAGCAATATGCGATGACAAGAAGAATAGTGGTCGGTACAGGTGCCGATTCTTTACTTTCGCTACTACCTGATCCTGATGGTGGCAGTCTTTTTCTCCTTTCTTCGCGACCAAACATGTTTCGAAGTGCTACCCACCGTTTCTCAACATTTTCAGCTTATATATAAAAGGACACGTGGATTGGTATTATTTTATTATAGAGACTAATATACATATTTGACTGAACAGGTTGATTTTGATAATATATACCCAGGTAGCAAGGAGTCGTCATTATAACGTCATTTTTTAGTCACTGGTTATGTCAAATTCACTTTTTTAATTGATCAGTAAATAACCTTAAAAAGACGATTAAATGACGTTATTTCTGTGACGATAATGTCGTCAAAAATATCACGTTTGTGTCACGTCATTATTTAGTCGACTGACGAGAAATGACCTTAAAATGACGTTATAATGACGACACCTTGCTACCTGGGCATTTACCTGACATGTCCACATTATAAACATCTTTTAATTGAAAAGCAATGATTCTCCATATATCCTTTTTTTTATTATTATTTTTATAATGAGCGTCCGTTTTATCATAAAGAAATTTATTATCTCGCACAATATTAATAATAATCTCATCTACAGTAATATTTTCTTCTGCCATCTTGTAGGTTGAAACTGATGTCGTTATCGTGTCGTTGTCGTAAAAGATGGGACTTGACCATTTCCCGAGCGACAACGACGCACGGTTTCCGACAATTTCTTACGACAGCCGACACGTAAAAATCACGGTTGTGCGCATGCGCACGACATACGACTACGTCTTTCGACTGATTGTAGACGGGGCTTTAAAGGGATCCTAAAGCGACGGGCGAACTCCGACGGGTTAGCGCCCTCATCTAAGTGTAACTAAAAGTTCGTAGAAGCAACGACTTTACACAGATGTCTGTTTGTGTCGCATACATAATTTGAATACAAATTAGAATATTGCTTATATTATCTCTTTTGATTTTATCATGATGTATATATATACAGGGTGTTAGAAAAGTCTGGAAACGGTCAAATATCTCGTAAACAATGCATTTTAGACTAAAATGTTTCAGACAAAAGTTGTATGGTTTCGAGGGGGACATAAGACGGTGTCATTAATTTGACCTTGAATAGTTGCTTGAAGGTCACGTGAAGGTCATCTTCAATTTTTTTAATGGAACTGCCTACTTTTTATTGCATATTCTTGTAACTTATCTCGAGAGCTTTTCAAAACACTATAATAAAGTATTTTTTCATTAAGTACTTTTTGAGTTATTTTATATTTTAATCTGACATATTTTGATATAAAAA
>NW_021848397.1:60343-61566 GCF_003651465.1 Formica exsecta
AATTAATTTTATTTTTAGTATATAATGTTCAACAATAATATATATGTGCTTACATTATATTATCTTACAATAATACAGTAGTTTTATTTATGTAGAATTGGCATTCGTTAATTTTATTGAATCCTATATAGGCAATAAAATCTTGTATAACGTAGCTCAATTTAACTATACCTATAAATTCATTCACTGACTTTTGTATTACTGTAACATCATACTTCAATGTAGACCATTCTTCAACTGTATGATGTTACAGTAATGCAAAAGTGAATGAATTTGTAGATATAGTTAAATTGAGCTACTTTACGCAATATTTTATTGCCTATATAAGATTGTAACGATACCGTTACTAATGGCCTAGCAGGCCGATCCACCGCGCGCTTTTCGAGGCTCGGCGCTTATGGCGTCCCTAAGCTCCCACACTCGTGTCGCGGCCCGACCGTATGGACCACCCCACCATACGTCGAATCGTGCGAGTGGGAGGCCGGCCGCCGGTATATAAGGCGGTCCGGCAAGCGTATCGCTACCAGTTCCCGATCCCGAGTCCTACCTCGTACAACTTCTGATCCGAAACCTATACCGCGTTACACCAGGCTACGGGCTACCCGTAGTTACGCCGTGTTACCCGGTTGCTGGGACGGCGCACCCTAATACCTAGCGTTACACCAGGTCACGGGCTACCCGTGGTTATGCCGGGCTTTCCGGTTGCTGGGACGGCACACTCTCGATTCCTCGCGTTAAACCAGGTCACGGGCTACCCGTGGTTATGCCGGGCTTCCCGGTTGCTGGGACGGCGCACTCTTAGTTTATAAGACCGTACCGCGCTCCGCGCATCGTTCAACCTGGACGACCGTTTATTTACCCCGCGACCGTTTCTACCGTAAGACTACTTTGGTCTCCGTGTACCTTTCTATATAAATACCGCGACCTGTTAAATTGTAATACCGCTTTGTACATATACCACGACCTGCTATGTTGTAAAACCGTTTGTACATATATCGTGACCAGTAAGACCGCTCCGGTCTCCGCGTCCTGATAGACTCTAGTAACGCCTTGTATATACCGCGACCTATTTATACCGTAAGACCGCACTGTATATACCGCGCATTATAATTGTAGAGCCGACTCCACCTGTACGCACGGCCTTCAGATTACGCAAGCGCGCTAGCCTTTCTAAGGGTAGGCCGCAGAAAGTGCCGACGCCCCGTCCTTCTAAGGATAAGGTA
>NW_021848397.1:61593-64225 GCF_003651465.1 Formica exsecta
CCGTTTGTCTACCCCGCGACCGTTTCTACCGTAAGACTACTTTGGTCTCCGTGTACCTTTCTATATAAATACCGCGACCTGTTAGATTGTAATACCGCTTTGTACATATACCGCGACCTGCTATGTTGTAAGACCGTTTGTACATATATCGTGACCAGTAAGACCGCTCCAGTCTCCGCGTCCTGATAGACTCTAGTACCGCCTTGTATATACCGCGACCTATTTATACCGTAAGACCGCACTGTATATACCGCGCATTCTAATTGTAAAGCCATATTACGATTTCCGTCAGTGTCGCGCTGACTCCACCTGCACACACGGCCTTCAGACTACACAAGCGCGCTAACCCTTCTAAGGGTAGGCCGCAGAAAGTGCCGACGCCCCGTCCTTCTAAGGATAAGGTAATCAGGCCGTTGGAATTACGAACGAAGGCGCGACACCCGTAGTATTTAAAATCCATTCTGTTCAGCTTAGAATAACCATAGTTTACTTGCATGCGAACACCGCGATCGCAGAACACATCTGCATGAGCCGCGCTCGCTTCCTGAGCGCCACGCGCACCAGCCACATGCGGAACTCTGTACGCGAATTTCTGTACGCACCGCTCTTGCATGTCGCATTGTGAATAACAACCGCTCACGCGAAACTCTGTACGCACCGTTCCCGCATGTTGCATTGTACATATAATATAGCTCAGTGTTAGACTTTGATAATCGCTTGAATAAACCTAATTGTTTAACCGCTTATACCGAGGTAAAGTAAGTTGGAGTTTCCCCCTTCTCCCGTATCCTGGCACCGGCGAGCCTGGATCCGCGGCGTACGGGAAAGGTGAACCGTTACGAGATTCAATAAAATTAACAAATGCGAATTCTACATAAATAAAACTGTACTGTATTATTGTGAGGTAATATAACATAAAGTGCCCTAGAGGATGCCAAAGAAGATAAATGAAGTGCCGTAGAAGACACCAAAGAAGATAAAGTATTTTTTATTTTAAGTATTTTCTTTTAAATACGTAACTCAAAAGTATATTCTGAAAATATACGAGAATATACGAGAAATAATATACCGTAAGAGATATTATAAGTATATTCTGAGAATATATAAGAAAATGTACGAGAAATAATATACTGTAAAAGATATTATAGGTATATCCTGAGAATATACGAGAAATAATATTCTACAAGAAATGTTATAGGGATGTTCTCAGTATATTACATATATTACGTATATTCACAGTATCAGAACAGAATATTCGAATGATATCATGTGCTGTTAGGGAAGAGACTGCCGATTATGTTATAAGGAAAAGTTACTCAGGATTATGTCCTTGACAACATATGTGAAGGTCAACGTCATTGGAGCTGGGTCCGCTATAGTAAATAATTACCGTATCTCGTTATACGCGATCGCGAAAATTATTAAAAGATATCTAAAACTTGATCTCTATAATAATTAATAATTAACGATTTATAAGCGATTGCTATTTGTCGAAGTAGATATTAATTTCGTGTGATTTATTGTTATACTAATATACTAATATAAAATAAGAATAATTACAAAAAGCAGTGAAATCCTATTAAAAAAACCTCACAAAGGTAAAAAATATACGCCAAGTACATATCTAAAAAATAACTTCTAAAAAATTTTTTATAAAAAATAAGAAATAGAAACTAAATATGAAATCAATAGTTAACTAGCCAAGTACTTAGAAGCAATTCAGTTTGTGAGAATTCGTAATTTAAAATAGTATTTTTCATAAAATCAAACTTGTATTTATAGAAATGAGTGTGTTTTGGTAAGACACCGCTACCATAGCGCTATAGCTTTAATTGTAGCGGTAAAGTTAGTAAAACTGAGTATAACGCTACAAATGTTGCGCTATACTCAATTAGTGTTATCGATTTTGGCTGGGCAGTGCTACTGTACATAGCTTCCAAATTGTATTTAATTGCTAACAGTCGCGTTCGCTAATTATTTTAAATGATTTGAATAATGGAAAATATCGAAGATATCGTAGCGCTACAGCAGCAATGTCTCACCGGAACGCTCCCTTGTAGCGCTACAGTAGCGCTACTGTAGCGGTGTCTTACCAAAACGCACTCAATGTTATACACAAATTCTCTCCATGAAATTAAAACGCATTTTATTTTTATTAACAGAAACCTGATTTTCAAAATAAGTTCAATAGAAATAAAAAAATATAAAAAAATTTTAATTAAAAAAACTTGGCGCTGCTAAACTAAACATGCTAAAATTAGTGTATTCTTTAATACATTCACATTGCAGTTATTGTGATATAACTAAATTAAATATAATTCTAAATTAAATTTAGATCTAAATTAAATTTATTGTTTGTTGGTTTTAATATATACTTTAAAAGTTAGCAGCGCCAAGTTTTTTTAATTAAAATTTTTTTATATTTTCTTATTTCTATTGAACTTATTTTGAAACTCAGGTTTCTCTTAATAAAAATATAATGCGTTTTAATTTTATGCAGAGAATTTGTGTATAACATTTCTATAAATACAAATTTGATTTTATGACAAATACTATTTCAAATTACAAATTCTCACAAACTGAATTGCTTCTAAGTACTTGGCTAGTTAACTATTGATTTCATATTTAGTTT
>NW_021848397.1:65262-67226 GCF_003651465.1 Formica exsecta
GATTTCTTTAATAGATCAATTATAATTTTAATTAAAAAAATTTGGCGCTGCTAACTTTTAAAGTATATATTAAAACCAACAAACAATAAATTTAATTTAGATCTAAATTTAATTTAGAATTATATTTAATTTAGTTATATCACAATAACTGCAGTGTGAATGCATTAAAGAATATACTAATTTTAGCATATTGTTTAGTTTAGCAGCGCCAAGTTTTTTTTATTAAAATTTTTTTATATTTTTTTATTTCTATTGAACTTATTTTGAAAATCAGGTTTCTGTTACTAAAAATAAAATGCGTTTTAATTTTACGAAGAGAATTTGTGTATAACATTTCTATAAATGCAAGTTTGATTTTATGACAAATACTATTTCAAATTACAAATTCTCACCCCGACCACTGCCGATGCCTTCTTCATATCTGCTTCACTTTTAATTGTAAATCTGTCAAATGGGCCAGAACACTGTACCAATTCTTGATTTCTATCGTAAATCCTATGCTTGCTTATACATCCTGGATGGTAAGACAGCTTAATACGATTTATCTGATAGCAAGACTTGCACGTCACCTGCACTTGATTTTTTATTGTCTTTTTACATGCCGAGCATCGATACTCGGCATATTCATCGTCCATGCCGATAATTATCGACCGAAACCGTTAATATCAGCGGTAAGCGATCAGTCACCTCTGTTCCACTGTCACACGTCAGCACTTTTGTGTCCACTTTTAATGTCTACCTGTCGTGTGAGACTTTGGTGTCCCAGACAGGAAATGCATTTCTCACGCCCACGAATCAGCATATCCCGGCTAGATAACACTCATGGCTAACGCCGGTCTATGCCGCTATGACTTAAATAACTTTCTATCACCCCCGTAACTATTTAACTATTTAAAAGTTATTACTTTTGCGGAGTGATGTTTGACACGTCTTCTTTCCAGAGAGAGAGAGAGAGAGAAAGAGAGAAAGAGAGAGAGAGAGAGAGAGAGGCGCGAGTGAACGCGTAAGTGAATATGCGAGGAGCAATTTACAATATTAGTGATGATAAAATTATCGGATTTGTTGATTTGAGTAATGGAATGACCTTTCAAACAGCACTAAATGTCTTAGTTATATATGGAATTTATAATAATTGGAAGCAACCATTGTAAAAAGTATGAACATTCATACACATTTCATCAAAGCAGATGATATAATTTTTATTTAAATTATCTAAACTTTCAACTTCCAATTTTAATATTTCAAAAATCATTGTTTGAAACCCACAATTAATTTGGATATTTTCGATCAAACAGGATAGGATTCGTAGGCTGGGCAACATATATGAGGCTTCTAAACAGCTATAACAATTAGGACTTAAGAAGAATAGCTTTAAGGGGATGCACAGCTCGTCTGTTTTACCGACCAAAACGATTATTATTTTGCACACCGAAATTTTTTTTTTAGTTGAATATAATAATAAATCCTTTTCCACGATTTAAGTACACATCGAAACAAAGATGAGACTTTACGAGTTTATGTTAAAAACAGAAAGAAACTAAAAAATTACAGTTTTTTTATCGGTTTCTGGCGTCAGGTCGGAACAATACTTGTGTAATATAAAAATTTTGCAATGTACGTGCAAAATAAGATACCTCTCCGCTCGCAAATGCATGAAAGAATATAAGTGAACGTTTAGAAACGTGTTTAGAAGCCTAGTAAAAAAGATTACTGCCTGCAAAAATTTCGTGCATATGTGTGTGTGCGAAATCGAGGCTCAAGAGTAAAACAGAGCAGTAGATTAGTTGCGTGATGTCGCGATAGACAGAGCTGCAATCTTACATGACAAAGACAGACATAATCGTACTATCTTTGACTCTTTCATGCGTGTGAGAGTAATATACATGTACGCACTAACATTATTGCAGTATCTTTTCTCTCTCGATCATACGCTCTGTCTCTTTCTAATCGCTCGCTCGCTATGT
>NW_021848397.1:67255-72468 GCF_003651465.1 Formica exsecta
CAGAGAGAGAGAGAGAGAGAGAAAGAGAGAGAGAAAGAGAGAAAAGCGCGAGTGAACGCGTAAGTGAATATGCGAGGAGCATGAAGCTAAGCGATATGTAGTACATAGTGAGCGAGCGATTAGAAAGAGACAGAGCGTATGATCGAGAGAGAAAAGATACTGCAATAATGTTAGTGCGTACATGTATATTACTCTCACACGCATGAAAGAGTCAAAGATAGTACGATTATGTCTGTCTTTGTCATGTAAGATTGCAGCTCTGTCTATCGCGACATCACGCAACTAATATACTGCTCTGTTTTACTCTTGAGTCTCGATTTCGCACACACACATATGCACGAAATTTTTGCAGGCAGTAATCTTTTTTACTAGGCTTCTAAACACGTTTCTAAACGTTCACTTATATTCTTTCATGCATTTGCGAGCGGAGAGGTATCTTATTTTGCACGTACATTGCAAAATTTTTATATTACACAAGTATTGTTCCGACCTGACGCCAGAAACCGATAAAAAAACTGTAATTTTTTAGTTTATTTCTGTTTTTAACATAAACTCGTAAAGTCTCATCTTTGTTTCGATGTGTACTTAAATCGTGGAAAAGGATTTATTATTATATTCAACTAAAAAAAAAATTTCGGTGTGCAAAATAATAATCGTTTTGGTCGGTAAAACAGACGAGCTGTGCATCCCCTTAAAGCTATTCTTCTTAAGTCCTAATTGTTATAGCTGTTTAGAAGCCTCATATATGTTGCCCAGCCTACGAATCCTATCCTGTTTGATCGAAAATATCCAAATTAATTGTGGGTTTCAAACAATGATTTTTGAAATATTAAAATTGGAAGTTGAAAGTTTAGATAATTTAAATAAAAATTATATCATCTGCTTTGATGAAATGTGTATGAATGTTCATACTTTTTACAATGGTTGCTTCCAATTATTATAAATTCCATATATAACTAAGACATTTAGTGCTGTTTGAAAAGTCATTCCATTACTCAAATCAACAAATCCGATAATTTTATCATCACTAATATTGTAAATTGCTCCTCGCATATTCACTTACGCGTTCACTCGCGCCTCTCTCTCTCTCTCTTTCTCTCTTTCTCTCTCTCTCTCTCTCTCTCATATTCACTTACGCTTCTCTCTCTCTCTCTCTCCCTCTCCCTCTCCCTCTCCCTCCTCTTTTACTCTCTCTGCAGTGGAAAAGATGTGTCAAACATCGCTCTGCAAAAGTAATAACTTTTAAACGGTTAAATAGTTACGGGGAGTGATAGAAAGTTATTCGAGTCATAGCGGCATAGACCGGCATTAGCCATGAGTGTTATCTAGCCAGGATATGTTGATTTGTGGGCGTGAGAAGTGCATTTCCTGTCTGGGACACCAAAGTCTCACACGACAGGTAGACATTAAAAGTGGACACAAAAGTGCTGACGTGTAACAGTGGAACAGAGGTGACTGATCGCTTACCGCTGATATTAGAGGTTTCGGTCGATAATTATCGGCATGGACGATGAATATGTCGAGTATCGATGCTCGGCATGTAAAAAGACAATAAAAAATCAAGTGGTGACGTGCAAGTCTTGCTATCAGGTAAATCGTATTAAGCTGTTTTACCATCCAGGATGTATAAGCAAGCATAGGATATACGATAGAAATCACGAATTGGTACCTTGTTTGGCCCATTTGACAGATTTACAATTGAAAGTGAAGCAGATATGAAGAAGGCATCGGCAGTAGTCGGGGACAGCAGGGACAGGCTAAGATCTACAGGATCTATAGGTGCGTTTACGATGCCAAGTAGTGGAAATAGAACATCAGGAGCGAGTGGATCATCGACTATTGACATAAAAATAGCTTGGCTGGTAAAAATTGTAAAAGAAATAAAAGATGAAACAGCATGTAAGAAGGAAATTAAAATGATAGTCAAGGAAATAGTTCGAGAAGAATTGGGAAATGTTAAGCAGGAACTGCTAGAAGAGTTGAAAAGAATGATACAGGGAGAAGTATGTGGA
This sequence comes from Formica exsecta, assembly GCF_003651465.1. Classification (NCBI taxonomy): domain Eukaryota; kingdom Metazoa; phylum Arthropoda; class Insecta; order Hymenoptera; family Formicidae; genus Formica; species Formica exsecta. Next base: position 69,268 of record NW_021848397.1, read on the forward strand.
TCAACAGGAGGAATACAAAGGAGCTATAGTGAAGCGGTTAAAGAGAAAAAGAAAGAAAATGTTATAATTATCAAACCCAAGATTCAACAGGAGAATGAAGTTACAAAAAAATTGATAAAAGGAAAGGTAGATATCAAAAACATGGCGATGGGAATAACGAAGCTAAAAAAAGGAAGCAAGGGAACAGTGATCATAGGTTGTGAAACTGGAGAAGAATTGAAAAAGTTGAAAGCCACAGTGCAGGACAAACTGGGAGAAAATTTCAAAGTTACGGAATCACTGCAGATGAAGCCCAAAATAAAAATTATCAATGTCAGCGAAGAAGGAATGAGATTGGATGATGATAACTTAATAACTACAATCAAGAAGCAGAATAGAATTGATGCAATAAATGATGAATTCCAAATGCGAATAGTGAAGAAAATAATCAAAGAAAGGAGAAATGATAATAATCAACTTAGAAGAAGAGAAAAAGAAGAAGGTTCGATAATAATTGAAGTAGATGAAGAAACGCGTGAATTGATGTTGAAAAAAAAGAAACTAAATGTAGGATGGAAAAAATGTCCTATATTCAATCACATTAATGTTAAAAGATGTTTTAAATGCTGGGGATGCTATCATATTGCAAGAAATTGTACGCGTGATGAAACATGCCACAAATGTGCAGGAAGTCATAAAGCGATTGAATGTACGGCGACAAAGAAAATGGATAACACGGAGTAGGATCACACATATACGGTTCACTCTTGTGTGCGTTATCCCCGCCACTGCATAGCCGATGAGCCGGCGCAGCCGGCCTCGTTCTGGTATCACAGCCTCCACATGTACAAGCGTGCTTTTTGGTCTGCAATCTAGCAGCATCTCTGGCTCTGATTACATGTCAATAGGAAGCTTGAGCGCTATACAAACGATAATTTTCTGCAATGGCCTTTATCTCAAAGTTGATGTCATTATTACAATCGGCAGTTGTTAAAGATGTAATAGGAAACGATGGTCGCATTGTACCTCCGAGTTCTGATCTATATAAACAACTTTCGGCTGCATTGGATTATTCAATAAGTCCGAAATACGTTTATACTATTTTAAAATTAAATCGTTACAATATTTATAAAGACTTGTTTTTAATACGTAATATCAAATTAGAAAGGAATGATTCAAACATCACGGAAACAACGATTGATACATTAAATAATAGCAATACGATTTCTTTTTCAATTAATGTCACGGACATATGGCCGCAAATATCTGGTGAAAAAGTAAAATACGATTTTAAAAATCGTGATAAACGTAATATACGTGTATTACGGCGCTATGCATGGACAAGTATACTTTACGAACGATTATATAATGAAACAAAATTGCCGTGCGCTCTTTCTTTCAAGTATGCGAAAATATCAGAAAGTGGAATTTTTTTAACCGTTACTGGCAAATGTGTAGAATGTAAATGTGATTTCATTGGACAAATTGTAAACGCCACAGAAAAAGGATAATGTAAAAATGGAATGTACAATCTATGATTATAATTCAAGTGTGAAACATAACAAAAAACGACAATTAAAAGGTCTTGATCGTAAACAAGTTGCCAAAAAATTAGTAGAAGGCAAAACACTTCCTTGTATGTGGAGAAGAGAGCAAGCTAATATTTTAATGGATGTTGGAGATGACGAGCCTGCACATTTATACACGTGTGACGTACTTCGCAAAGCAAAACAAGAACGGCAAGACAGATTATTGGGTATAACATCTACTAATATGTTTGAAAGTCTTTTGTTAATGAAATATAGTTCACGATACGAAGGCGCAATTAAATTTATTGGGTTGGATCCGTTAATCGTGCATTATTGGACTCGAGAACAATTTGCTTTATATGAAAAATATTATATGACATTATACCAGGTATATAAATATGAAACCGGAATTTTTGTATAGAAAATACACGTTTATTGTATGAAAATGATAAAAAATATTTTATTCAAAGTATTGCCCATTGCTAGCTATACATTTTCCCATCTCTCTGACAATTTGTGGATGCAACGCCAAAAAAACTGTTGCTCCTTTGAGGCAAACCAGTCATCGAGCCATTTTCGTACATTTTCGTAAGAAGTGAAGTGCTGCTCAGCAAGTGCGTGTCCCATCGATGCAAATAAGTAGTAATCGGATGGAGCCAAGTCTGGTGAGTAAGCCGCATGCGAAAGTATTTCCCAACTAAACGCCTCAATCATTTCCTTGACCGGTTTTGCTGTGTGTGATAGTGCATTATCATGAAGCAAAATCACTTTGTGTTCCCTTTTTTGATATTCTGGTCGTTTTTCACGCAAAGCTTGATTCAAATCGATCATTTGTTGTCGGTAGCGTTCAGTATTAACGGTTTCGCCAGGTTTTAGCAGCTCATAATAGATCACACCCTTCTTCCACGTTCTTCGTTTCTCACGTCAAAATCGCCACTTTTGAATTTTTTAAACCACTCAAAGCACTGTGATTTACCAAGAGCATGCTCACCGTAAGCTTCGACAAGCATTCGATGCGATTCTGCAGCAGTTTTCTTCAAATGGTAACAGAAAATCAATGCTGTCCGCAAATCGTAGTTTCCAGGCACAAAATTCGACATGTTCAACGCTATTAAAAACTATGCTGTTGTATGAAACTTGTATTGTTGTGAGTTGAAAATCTTTATCAGATGTCAAAACAAGAAAATGGCGCCAATGACGCGGTTTGACGGTAACTACATTGACAGCTAAGGCCATCTATGGGCAAATTCCGGTTTCATATTTATATACCTGGTATATAATAAAAAATAAGTAATAGGAAAACTAGAAAGACAATAATATTTTTTTTTATAATTTTTTTTATAATAAATTTCTAGACTTCCAAGGAATCCATACAATACCACAAAACATTGTACTTTGAATCAAACATGCAACATAGAACAGTACGTATAGAAAAAAATATGGACATTTTGCATGAGTCAACAATGGTAGTTTAATTTTAGTTACATTTATGCTTTTGTTAAGATAACTTTTAATTGTCTGAATTACAAAAGCATGTATCTTTCTCTCAGAGTTTTCACCTTGGTAAATATAGCGAATAGGGGACCCAGCCCCAATGACTTTGACCTGACATATGTTGTCAAGGACATAATTCTGAATAACTTTTTTTCTAATTTAATCGTCGCTCGTTGCTTATTAAAAAGTTATTAACAAA
>NW_021848397.1:78410-88465 GCF_003651465.1 Formica exsecta
ATTCCCCTTCCATTTATATATGTTCTAAGACTACCATAGATATAGGGCGCGTTCCACTTAATGACCGCAACGCTCGCGAGCATCATCTGTCTTTGTTTAACTTTTGGTGAACAACAAGGATGAAATGATACCATGAGCATTGCGGTCGTTGAATAAAGGCAAACGCTCGGTCTAAATATACTATGTCTATGGCTGCAGCTTTTCAGAGCTGTCTCAAAACATCGTCCTGCCACGCTATCACACCAAATCACACGCGATCTTCGATACCACCCGAATATTTATTTCTATGCTAGATGGTTGAAAACGTTAAGAAGCAGAGAGTTAAAATAAATATGAAAAATGGTAAAGTGTACCTTAAAAAACTGCACATTAAGTTATGATAATGGTTTTAGAACGGATAGTACATCTGGTCACGTGATCGACGTAGTTAGACAAGAACAGGTCTGAGCAGCGACAACTCTCGCAGACCCACATTTCTGGCCGCCAATCAGCAGAGCCGTACGCGTTCCAGTATGGTATATAGTTCAGTGATACTATCAGGTATATAAATATGAAATCGGAATTTTTGTATAGAAAATACACGTTTATTGTATGAGAATGATAAAAAATATTTTATTCGGAGTATTGCCCATTGCTAGCTATACATTTTTCCCATCTCTCTGACAATTTGTGGATGCCACGCCAAAAAACTGTTGCTCCTTTGAGGCAAACCAGTCATTGAGCCATTTTTGTACATTTTCGTAAGAAGTGAAGTGCTGCTCAGCAAGTGCGTGTCCCATCGATGCAAATAAGTAGTAATCGGATGGAGCCAAGTCTGGTGAGTAAGCCGCATGCGAAAGTATTTCCCAACTAAACGCCTCAATCGTTTCCTTGACCGGTTTTGCTTTGTGTGATGGTGCATTATCATGAAGCAAAATCACTTTGTGTTGCCTTTTTTGATATTCTGGTCGTTTTTCACGCAAAGCTTGATTCAAATCGATCATTTGTTGTCGGTAGCGTTCAGTATTAACGGTTTCGCCAGGTTTTAGCAGCTCATAATAGATTTTTGGTGGTCTTCCACGTTTTTCGTTTCTCACGTCAAAATCGCCACTTTTGAATTTTTTAAACCACTCAAAGCACTGTGATTTACCAAGAGTATGCTCACCGTAAGCTTTGACAAGCATTCGATGCGATTCTGCAGCAGTTTTCTTCAAATTGTAACAGAAAATCAATGCTGTCCGCAAATCGTAGTTTCCAGGCACAAAATTCGACATGTTCAACGCTATTAAAAACTATGCTGTTGTATGAAACTTGTATTGTTGTGAGTTGAAAATCTTTATCAGATGTCAAAACAAGAAAATGGCGCCAATGACGCGGTTTGACGGTAACTACATTGACAGCTAGGGCCATCTATGGGCAAATTCCGGTTTCATATTTATATACCTGGTATATTTGATGCCATTGGATCTTTAATAAAAAAAATTAAACTACCAAATGGCAAATTATGTTCGCACATATATTTATATCAAGCAGTTGCACAAATTGCTGAAAACACAGCTCCCATTTTTCAAATGATTTCCGCTTTACAAAATACAAATACAATATTATTTTGGTTGCAAGAATTTTTACGGACTGGTGCTATGCAAAACTCGACATTTCCTTCTCCTAAGGAAGTAGTTACCGACTTTGACAAAGCCTTACTCGGAGCTGTTGCAAGAGCATCTGCGAAATCTGTTACATTGCATGATTATTTATCTACATGTTTCGCTTTATTGACTGGTGCAAAGTTATCTATACCGTCCTGCCTTTTACGATTAGATGTGTGTCAATTCATGAATATGATTGCTAGATGGAACTGTTTTTCTGGTAAACCATCTATAGTAAGATCATTTTTTATGTGTGCAATGGCAGTTTTACGAAAGCAAAAGACATTCCATGAATTTGAAGAAATTGCGCGTAATATTTTAATTCTTACGATAAGTCCTTATCAAGATTCTGACGGTTTGATGGTGAGAGCACGAAACAGTTTAACATTGTTTATACAAGGCGATACAGATGCATTATCAATAAATGATAAAAATCTACCAATATTTCCCGAATATAAAAGCGATCAAGATGTATTAAACGAAGCAGATATAGTTGAAACAAATATTAATCGTTGGGTTGATTCTATGTATAACGATTGTGTCTCTCAAATAAGTAGATTGTAGGAAACCTACGATGTTAATGGATTTTGTTGCATAGATTTTGCGAAAAAGTTTAAAGTTTTGTTAAAGTACTTTTCGTTGTTTAGTGAAATTATGCGTACAATATTTGGTTATGGCTCTATAAATACGACGTCTGCGGCGGTGGAATCAGAATTTAAAGGTTTTAAAAAACCGTACGCTAAGAGATGTATCTCTTCCTATGAGAGCCGATAAGTTCGTTAGTAAACATATTTCTTGTTTATCAGGTAAAATAAAGTTGCCAATGGCGGGAAAATTAGAAAATGATTCTATAAATGTCGATAAAATTAATAGAAATAATAACTTACCTGCATCGACTGATATTTCTGATTATGATAATGGTTCTCTAGATGATGAATCAACAGAATTAACAGAACTGCAAGCCGAACAAAATTGGCGCAACAAAAACATAAAGAGACAGACTGTTTGTCGCTATGCTGATGCATGCCCCATTTTTGACGCAACTAGCGATAAATACGTAACGTTGCCGGCAATATCGAATGCAAATTACTGCAAAAATGTTAAAAATGGAAAAGTTACACTAATAGAAACAAATACTTGTGGTTTTGACAGTTTATGTCAAATATTATCTACAAGCCTGGTGAATAACAAAATATACAATAATGTATTATTAGAAACATCCTCAAAATTAATATTATGCTCTAAAGTGCTCATAAAAGAAGGGTTAAGTGCACATTTCTTTAGAGAACGCGCTAAAATATTATGTAATCTCAATCAATTAAACGGATATTAAACAAAATTCAATAATAAAAGTAAGCGCTATTTCTAATACAGCTAATCTCACAACTTGGTTGCTCGAGGATGTTCCAAGTTTTACTGAAATGAATATGTGTGACACGTGCAATCGTGTAAAAATACGTAGAAATGTTCTATACATTAATATCGATTATACGCGAAAAAGGAATACAATTTCTACAAGAAGCATTAAACCAGGCCTGGCCCACAAACTGTAGTTCGAGCTTTCCCGTTTCCCTTTCCACTCGCGCGAGGCGTACCGTCTTGAGGTACGTACTGTAGCATGTTGAATGAGTGTAGGAAGGACGGGAACCGCGCGAAGGGAGGCAGCCGCGCGAAGAAGGGGCATGTTCTCCTCCTCGCGTGCTCCGTGGGCGCCCTCGGGGCCAGGCCTGCATTAAACGAAGGACATGATATTCACCGAATATGTTGCGGAAAGCCTCAGCAATCAAACATCACGTATGGCCCGCATTTAATTATAGAAACTGAATGTGGTGAACAAAGATCGACAATGCTATCCGAATATCCCGTAGAACTACGTCTAACTTGCAACAACAGATACATCTTATCTGGTGTAATTGCATATGAAGGTAGTAATGATGTAGCATCTGTAGGCCATTACATCGCTTACATTAAAACAGGTAAAAAATGGCTTTACTACGATGACAATTCGCGTAAAGATAAATCAGGAGTTGTTGACGAAGGAACATTGGTCAAAGGCAACATATGCATTTACACTCTATCAGAAAATAATTAAAAAAATATTTCAATATAAGTTAAACATAAATAATGTTACATCTATTTCACGTTTCAAAACATACACAATTTAGACTTTTTATTTTTAATGCATATAAATATCGTACATTGATCCGCTCTGTCGAGCAAAAAAATATAAAAAAAGTTAAAAAAAATATATACATAAAAATTTTAAAAAATGTTTTTTATAAATAATTATTTCATAATAAAAAATGTTACATATATTTTAAGTTTTAAAACGTACACAATTTACACTTTTTATTTTTAGTACATAAAAATATCGTACATTGATCCGCTCTATCGAGCAAAAAAATATTAAAAAAGTTAAAAAAATATATATACATAAAAATTAAAAAAAATTTCTTTTATAAATAATTACCTCATAATAAAAAATGTTACATATATTTTACTTTTCAAAACGTACATAATTTAGATTTTTTATTTTTAGTGCATATAAATATCGTACATTGATCCGCTCTATCGAGCAAAAAAATATAAAAAGGTTAAAAAATATATATACATAAAAATAAAAAAAAATGTCATAAATAATTACCTCATAATAAAAAATGTTACATATATTTTACGTTTCAAAACGTACACAATTTAAACTTTTTATTTTTAGTGCATATAAATATCGTACTGGTTGTTGAACGAAATATCTCCCACCAAAAACGTTTTGCATGTGCACTCTGGTTATTAAAAAAATATTTTATCCCAGAGGCGATTTTTATTTGTGAGCTGGTTGTTTAAACAAATATTTCACACCAGATGCGATTTGAATGCGTGCTCTGGTTATTAAAAAAATAACATTTTGTCCCAGAGGCGATTTTATTGTGATTACTGGCGATGTATTTCTTCTTTTTTTAATGGCACCAAATTTCGCTTATATAATAGTTTATCAGGCTGTGTATATACAAGTTGGTAGCTACAAAATATATACATCTTCGTTATTAAGAGGCAATCCTTATGAGGAAAAATACTCCAAGGATGTAAAGAGTAAGCGGAAACGGTTTTGTAATATTATAGCAAGCAATAAACTGCTGCCGTTTTTAAAATAATAAGAAATTATGATTTAAAAGAATCTATTCTGATACTCGTAACAATATTGGCCAGAAAAAAGATGCCTCAATCTCGCTTGCTAATTATAATCGCAGATATGAAAATAATAAATAAAATATTTTTAAAATACTTTCTATATTATAAATATCCAAAATATTATAACAGTCATAAAATTTTGTTGCAATGTTTTGCGGACAGAGAATTTATGTGTTTGCATTTATAAATATTTATATTAATATTTATATAAATGTAAATTTTAATATGTGCATACTTATGTCATAAGAATATATAAACATTCACATTTATAGTGAAGAAGTTTATATATTACTCATTAGTCCTCAATCATATCGATTATACCGATATACTGTCGATGATAAAGATTTATCATCGTATTCAAAATTATATGTATAATATATTTACATCCATATATAATATATTTTAAAAACAAAAATATAAATATAACGGCTCAATAGATTAAAATCAAATTAAATTAACTCGAAGAAAATGGCAATCAGAGCCAAGCGCGGTAGTTGGAGCGCAAACAGTTTTTTATTATGTGACATTCTCTACATTTATAGGATGTTTCGACCTCTTTTTTAGGCCATTGTAACGGGTCCGCTTTCGCGAGCTCGCGGATTCGCTCGGTCGTGATCAGGGCTCGTAGAAAGTGGTGAGAGACACGATTAAAGAAGATTTAAAAGAATATTACTTTATTTGGCCTCTATTGGCACTGGTCAAGAATACAGAAATGCCTCCCGCGGAGCGGGCGCGCGGCGGATAGTAATGTGCGACGGGCGGGGCGCGGTTGTTATGAATCGCGCGAGTTTAACAATGAGATGCGGTGTTGTATACGCAAAGCGGATATAAATATGTCAGGTAGACGGCGTGTGGCGCGTGGTCGGTTTGTTGTGACAGCGCTCGGTTCACAAAAACGCGTGAGTCAATTTAAACCGGCGCGATGGTTTCTTTTGCGTCTACGGTCCGCGATAATGTTTACATCGCGTATTCCCAGATGTTGTGGGATTCGTGCGATATCAAGAAATCTCGAATGGGTAGCGAACTAGCTGTCCCTTGTTCGCACGCGGAGTACGGATTGACCAACGGAGTCGAGGAAACTCAACGGGGTGGCGAACTCGCCAGCCCACGGTCCGTATGGTCGGGTCGGTCGGAAGTTAGACCGTTTCTCGAGAACTCTCGAGAGAAGCGGTCGCGGGTTGCAAAGGATCGTAAAGCGGTTCGGAAGCCGAGAATGCTCGGCGGAGGCTGCGAACACGTCAACCCCCACGTTCCGTCGTGTTTGCGAATTATTCGGATCGGATCAGGAAAGTCTCGAGCGTACAGCTCGAGCGGATTCAGATTCTGGTGCGATTCTGGTGCCGGGATGTAAAAATGCTACCGTTATATACCCGTATATAACGTACGTACGTACGTACCCATATATAACGCTGCCGTACATAATGACGTGTTGTTTTTCGGCGGGTAATTAACGGTAAACACGTCATCTCCCCTGGGCGAAACGGCGCGGCGTTTCGGCGGGTGTCGCTCGGGCTTTTACGGCAGCACACGGCGGTGCTCGGTTTTCCGAGCTTTTCGTTACGGTGGCCGTGTAACAGTCGTACGGTCGTTCGTATAAGCGTTTAAAATGGGTGCTCGGCGCCTCCGCCCTGCCCGGCTGGTGTTCGCCGGGCGGCAGACTTCCGGCGGTCTACTGCCGGGTAACGATGGGGGGTGCATCGTTACACCATCTTCAGCATAAATAAACTTATAACATAGGTTTACGGTCGCACGGTTTTAGTCGGTTACTAATATGAACAGGAAGATAAAAGCATTGTCGCAGAAAAATTAAAAAATAAATGGTCGTAAAAGAATAAAAATAAATAATAATAAATTAATTAATTAATTAAAATAAAGACCGATATAACATGATCGGAAAGGTAAAATCATACAATGCACCGCGATTGCGCGCAGCGCGGTTCGCGCTTTCGGGTGTTCGATCGAATATCGATTATTAATCGCGCGGCGTAAATCCGGCAGGAGTCGTTAGCTGTCGGGTGGTCCTATGCAGCCGCGTCGGTGGGCGGTGGGCGGTCCTTCGACGCGTATATCGATTTCGGGTGTCGATCGGTGACGCGGTAGGGCGCGGGTCGGCCCTCGGCGCGGGACTTAGCGCTCCCGTAGTAATGGCGCGTCGGTCTTAATTATGGCGGCTAACGGTCGGTCCGTCGAGTTGTATAACGGTCGGATTTTATTCGCGTAACGGGATCGTGGGTGCGGATGTCGGGATGCGTCGGCCGACGAGAACTCCCGTCCGTGGTAGGGAACTCTCTTGCCACGAGAATGCTGCCGATGCACAAGGTGGACGGAAAGCTAGCGAGGGGCCGCGAACTCTCGGCGGGGTCGAGTATGCCCGATCCCGTGTACCTCTTAATTTGTTCTGATAGAAGGATCGCTCTCAGAGATGCCGTAAATTCCCGGCGGAGACTGAGTACTCCCAACCCCGTGGTTCTTTGTCTGGTGAGCGGTTAAGGATCTCGGAATTGCTCAGGCGTCTTACAGGCGCTGGCGGATCGGAGGATCTGGTCTCGATTACTGAAAATGCGCGCTATTTATACTAATTTTTCCGGCGTGCGCGTCTGTGTAATTTGCCTAATTGCGCTAACAGTAACATCGTCGAACCGGCGTGCGCGACTCGGGTATTTTCGGTAACGGTCGGGTCGGTTACCCGAGCGCGTCGTCGATTCCAGATGTTTACGCGTTTGACGGCGGTTAGATATTTACGCGTAGTTCTGTTATAATTTAAAAATGGGCGCTCGGCGCCTCCGCATTTGCCCGACCGGTGTTCGTCGGGCGGCGGACTTCCGGCGGATCGGCGGCCGGGTAACGGTGTATTACTGAGTGAGCATCGTTACAAATTTATGCTGAAGATGGCCTAAAAAAGAGGCCGAAACGTCCTATAAATGTAGAGAATGTTACATAATAAAAAACTGTTTGCGCTCCAACTACCGCGCTTGGCTCTGATTGCCATTATCTTCGAGTTAATTTAATTTGATTTTAATATATTTTAGTTCAATTTTCTCGAACTGTACTGCATAAATTTGTAACGCGGTCACCTCGCTCGACGCTCGGATCGGCTCGTCGGTGTCCGGGTTCGAGAGGAGGAGAGACTCAAGCTTACGAGACACAGTATAGGTAGAAAAAATAGTTTATTCAGTGAGAGAGAAAGATAGATACAGCGTGCAGGGTCTGGCGATAGCGTGCGGTGAATGCGGTCGCTGGTAGCAAGATTTGCGGAGCGCAACGCGGAGACGCAAAGCGAAGGGTGCAAAGCGGCGAGAAGCGCCAGACAGGTGCGGCGTGCAATTGTTCCCGGTTTTATTTACATGCGGCGGACTTATTACTAACAGGCCTTATAACTAGCGGACTTAGTACTAGGCAGGTCTTATTACTAGCAGGTCTTAAGATTAGGATGCGGTTATAACTAGTGAACTTAGATCTAGGCAGGTCTTATTACTAGCAAGCCTTAAGACTAGGATGCGATTATAGCGGACTTAGTACTATCATGCGGCTTCTATGTACAACGCGGTATTTACATGCAGCTTATATACTAGTGTCAGGTTAGGTGATGAGGTATTGCGGGCGAGACCGAGTGTCACGTCGGGCCTGCCTTGGCAACGGAAACCGGCGAAACCCGGCAGGGCTGAGCGAAACCTCAGCCCGGGTAGGTGCTAGGAGGCAGCGAAACCCGACAGGGTTAAGAGAAACCTTAGCCCGAGGAGTGGTGACAGGAGTCGGCGAAACCCGACGGGACTGAGCGAAACCTCAGCCCGAAGGTAGAGAGAGCCGGCAAAACCCGGCAGAGCCAAGAGAAACCTTGGCCTCGATAGGTAGTAGGTACTTGGTAGGCCGGTGTATGGAGTCGGATCGCAGGATGGGATCTGGTCCCGATGTCTCGGTCGGCCGGGCTTATATAACCGGCCGGCGTCCCCACTACGTATTGTCGGTCCGGCGGTGGGGTCGGTTCCGCGTGGGAAGACCGCGAGAGAGGTAGCGTTTCGGGAGCGAGCGAGACGGCGCATGCGGTATGCGAGCGAGCGAGATAGTGCGTGCGGTGTACGTGCAAGCGCATGCCGAGTGAGATAGCGCCGCTCGAGAGCGAGAGCGCATGCGGGCGGCAAGCAAAATGGCGGCAGCGGTATAGGTAAGGTTGGGCGGAATAAGCAAGCCGTAACAAAGAAAGTAACAGATTTATTATAGTAGCGGGAGCCTCAACTCCTCGAGAATAGTAGTGATAAACCGCGCGGATATACGGCTGCACTAAAAGAAACGCGGCTGCGAGACTGGGTTTTAGACGCGGGGCGCGAAACCCCGTAATGTGGACGCCGAGACCGACCCGTTAGATCGGCCGGAATGTTCGCTCGGCTTGAATTACGCCTCGCACTGCGAAGAAATTGATTATTACGTTCGTCTATAATTCGGGCGTAAGTCCGAATCAATTCTCGATATCACCTCGCCAACGGCGACCTTATCGCCCGCTATTACCGCTAAATTATTAATACGCAACTTAAGATTAACAGGCAATTAATGCAACGCGGACATGCTTCGATTTCGGACGGACATTTTACGCAGAATCGAATGCTCGGCACACACACACAATTCATGCAAGAATCCCGAGGAAACTCTCACAAAACGCGCTCACAATTTCGAGACGCGGTGCTTTACAACCGACATAATACGTCGAATTTACGCGATTCACACTCTCACGTAACCCGTACAATAATCGTGAAGGAAAGTTGCACCGGACGGGCACGCAAATTTTATACGCGAAGATTCACAAACGAAAGACAAAAGTAATATAACAAATTGACGCGAATCACACTCACACTCAAACGACCGACATACAGCACGAACGAGACTTAAACGCTAGACGTGCGAGAACCAACGCAAATATAATATACGGAATCCGAATCTCCAGAGAGACGACACACGGTTTATTAAAAACGCGAGGTAATGTCTCGATCCGCGGAAACCGATACTTTCGAGGCTCCGGGGCTCGAATCGCTTGACGACGTGGCCGTGACGCGAAAATCTACACCAAAGAATCGGGCTTAGCCCGTACACCAAAGTACGAATTCACGGCGACGACGACAGAACGAAACGATTCCGGGCGAGATTCCGGAAGAGACAGCGCGAGGCATGCATGGACGTGGGAGAAGGAGGCGCAGAAATAATCAACATTTTTTTTTAAATATAATAATAATAATAATTCAAAATTTATATTTA
>NW_021848397.1:91919-93849 GCF_003651465.1 Formica exsecta
TAATTATTATATTATTAAATAAATTGATATAGGTATACAAGGAACATATTCATCAAGATTTAATCTTCAAATTAATACATTTAATAAATATATGTATGAATTGATACTAACATTCATTGTAATTAGTAACCCTGGATCCACAATAGGTGATTTAAGCCCTAAGCCTTAAGAAATTGACTAATCACAGTCGAATATTATCTTCATACTTGATTGTGATTGGTAATTTTCTTAAGGCTTAAGGCTTAAATCACCTATTGTGGACCGGCACTAATAGCACTCAATGTAGATAGTAAAGCACTCTTCATATTGATGCATTTGTAAATAAATGTATGTATGAATTGTTGTATATTGTTACATTATGTATATTTTAAATTCATAATAAGTATTAACACGTTATATTAGATACAATTCTAGCCAAAATCAATCACACAAATACAATTTGGAAACACTTTTGATTATATAAGGTTATGAACATTAATTTGAAAACTTAAAGTAACTTTTTAACGTAAAAACATAAGAATAAAATGAATGCATGCTGTTGGTTTCACTAGAATTCTATCTATTATATTAAGTTCATAATTCTTCAGGATTTATTTTTCAGATTGATGCATTTGTAAGTAAATGTATGTGTGAATTGTTGCATAATAATCATAAATCTTATATATTAAATTCATAGTAATTATTAACACGATATATTAAATACAATTCCACCCAAAACTAACAGCAGAAATACATTTTGGAAACACTTTTGATTATATAAGGTTATGAACATTTATTTGAAAACTGAAAGTAACTTTTTAACGTAAAAACATAAGGATAAAATGTATGCATGTTGTTGGTTTCGCTAGAATTGTATCTAATAGATCAGAATCGTAATTCTTCAGAATTTATTCTCTCAGATTGATGTATTTATGATGCGCCCTATGGTTAAGTCTAATGCAATGCTTCGAAGCATCTTTAGCGTCTTCTCGATTGCAGCCATAGTGCCAGTCCACAATAGGTGATTTAGGGATTTAAACCCTAAGCCTTAGTGCCGGTCTACAATAGGTGATTTAAGATTTAGCCTTTGTTTTAAGAGAAAAATTACATCGATCCTAGCCTCAAGCTCTAAGCTTTAAAAGATGGGCTACCTATCGGTCCGACCCTATCGCTCTGGCTACGTCACGACAGGATCAGGACCCTCACCACCGGCCCGACAGCTGCCGGACCGAAGACACGGCCGCCATCACCAGACCAGCGTCGGCAAGCACAGGCCCGGCCACCGGCCCCACAGAGCCGCCGGCCAGCGCCGACCACGTACCCACCCACAGCCGGAGCCGCGACGCCACAACCATCGGCGCCACCCCGCTGCGCCGCAAGCGCCCGACCGACCGAGCGACCGCCGACTAGCACGGCACCACGACGGCTACGCACGGTGGGCACCCGGCCACCGGAAACAACCCTCGTGCCAGTGGCGACGGGGAGAGTCCTCCAGGTGCCGCATAACGCCCGACACGTTGCACGCCGATATCGGCAGTGGACTCCGGAGGGCCAGTGGGTGCTCCGGTTTAACCACGATGGGACCCTCCGGAGCAGCCACCTGCACAGAGGCCCCATCGGCCCCTCACCGACGCGCGCCCAGAAGCAAAAGGGTGGGGGGGTGATGTAACGGCACAGCCGTTCCTGTACATAATTGTAAATATATGATATATATATATAACCTTACGTGCCTCACTGTCTCTTCTTGCTATACCTATCCTGATTGCGCATGCGCCACCCGTGCCATCTCGCTTGCACGTACGCTACTCGTGCTATCTCGCTTGCACGTACGCCGCTCTTTCAGATTGATGCATTTGTAAGTAAATGTATGTGTGAATTGTTGCATAATAATCATAAATCTTATATATTAAATTCATAGTAATTATTAACACGATATATTAAATACAATTCC
>NW_021848398.1:0-1707 GCF_003651465.1 Formica exsecta
AAAGATATCTTCTCGTTATCTTTTAGTCTTATGTGCTATCTGGGTTTAAACTTCCGATTTCAATCGGAGGTCCTTTCTTGAACGGTAGCCGCACGACATACCGTCCGTCAGACTCGCGAGAATGCGTTAAGCGAAAATGCTCTTCACACTACTTTTCTTGCGGTGTGAGATGATTTTGTAGTGAGAGTTCCTTGATCTCCCAAAACCGATGAATTTCCTCTTCGAGCGAGGGAGAGCCGACGACATGATGAGTTGAAACTCTGTCTCGGAGCATAAGAAGTTAACGATTTCATAATGAGCGCGGTGGTCGACAGCGACGGAACGTGAGAATCGCGAGGAAAAATGAATATGTGTGTCGCGTGTTGAAAAGTCCCCGCGTTTATCCAGCCGACGGCGGAAACGGAAATCGGCATACGAATGCGTTTTACGCGCAAGGTTTGCGCTAAACTTTTCGAGATGAATGTCATTTCCGAGCCCTGATCGAGGAGAGCTTGAACGACAGCGGTGCGACCCGACGGACTGCGAACTGTTACCCAGGCCGTCGCTAGGAGGACGGGTGAGCGCTTTCGAGTTACGGTTGAGGCGTTGAGCGAATTTACCTCAGACGTCACATCCGACGCTTGAGGCGACGAGCAACTTGACGGTGCAATTTTCAAAGCACTTGAGCTAGAATCCGAGTCAACGTGTAGCATCGAATGATGCTTCTTGTGACAAACCCGACAATATTTACTTTTGCATTCATGTGCGGAATGCCTTGCGCTCAAACAATTGAAACAATGTTTTTGTTGCTTGACGATATCTCGACGTTGACTCGCATTCTTGCTCACGAAAGTAGGGCATACATTAAGAAAGTGTCGCTCTGTACATAATGGGCACTGCGATTGTGCGTTAGCGGATGCGGTTGCGACATGAATTCGCGAGGCTGCGATTGGTTTTACACCGGTTTTAACGACTGACTCTGGAGCGGATGCCATTAACGCGCGAGTGCGAGACTTAATAAAGTCGCTTAAAGTCTCGTAAGACGGCGGGGCATCTGTATTGCTTATGCTTATTTCCCACGCTTTTCGCGTTAACGGATCTAATTTTTGCACAAGGATATGAACAAAGTGTCGAGCTGGACACAGCGAGCACTGCGATTGTGCATTAGCGGATGCGGTTGCGGAATGAACTCGCGAGGCTGCGATTGGTTTTACACCGGTTTTAACGGCTGATCCTGGAGCGGATGCCATTAACGCGCGAGTGCAAGACTTAATAAAGTCGCTTAAAGTCTCGTAAGACGGCGGGACATCTGTATTGCTTATGCTTATTTTCCACGCTTTTTGCGTTAACGGATCTAATTTTTGCACAAGGATATGAACGACAATATCTTCCCAGAGTTCCTCCGGTTTTCGATCAGAGTCGCTGTCGACCGATTTCCATCATAAGAGGATTTCGGCACCGAATGTTCGAGAATATAGGTGTTTGTCACACTTTTTCTTTCTAAGAAGAGAATGCGATCACGCACCTTTTTCTTTATTATGATCACGCGGTCACGTGCCGATCGGCTGATCGCGACGATGTTTATTCTCGCTCGGGTTTTGATCGCGGCTCTTACCGTTCAGATTTGTCGGTTGAATTTACAGTTTAAATTTATCGATTAAATTCAACTTTTCAATTTTGAACATAATTGTTTTTAAGAAAAAGTATGTAATTATTTATAATGTATTT
>NW_021848399.1:0-2679 GCF_003651465.1 Formica exsecta
ATTGCTATAGGTTTATTTACTTTTCTAAGTTCATAATATCTTCTTACATATTTAACGATAAGGTTGTTAAATTCATTCATTAACTGTTCAATACTCCCATTATTTATTAATTGTGTTTCGTCTATTGTATCAAAGCAGAAACTATTCGGCTTATGCTCGTGAATGGCATTCTTCATAATTGATTTTTGTAATGTTGCTTCAAAATCTAAACTAATTGTATATGGATGATATTGCTCCGCACCTATGGAAAAATATTGTCTATTTAATTTAATGGGCATTTTTATCTTTTGTTTTTCATATATCATATACACAGAGCAACATGATTATTATACTTTTCTTCTTTCTCAAACGAATCGTTGCATTTTTCGCACAAGTATCGCTTTCTGTGTCTTTTTATTATTTGTCCTCTTAATAAAGCACTCATATTTTTAATTCCAACTACATGCTCTTTGTATATTAAAAGATGTATACATTTTCTATCTTTATAATTATCACTTATAATAGCTTGTCCAATAGTAAACGACTTATCATTCTTCTCGTCTATTCGATAAACGTTTATAGCCATATTTAAAAAATCTTCATATTTGTTCGTATTTTCTTTTATAATTTGTACAGGATAATTCATATTTAACATTTCATACTTCCATTTATTATATAAAATTTTTATTAATTGATCATCACCAGAAGTGCGCGCTAGAAAGGTGACTGAAAGGCTTAGTCCATAGGGTGTTAAGTCTGAAGGACGCTTAGTCGTTGTATTATAATTGGTCTTGATTCAGAGTTTAACACTCTTAATTCAGATTAAGCGCCTGACAGGGTTAGTCTGAAGGACGCCCTTGGAATTTAGGATTTCTGTCAATATTTGGTGGGTTTTTTCCAATATTTTGTTAATTCAGGTCAAGCCCTTAGTCTCTTTCAATATTTTGAAAGTTCTTCTTTTATGTTGCTTTTATAAATGATTTTGGTGCTTTTATGAATGATTTTGATGTTTTTTTAGTTGATTTTGATAGAGGAAAAAATCTGCGCCAGAATGTAACACATTGTATACTACTGTTAAAAGTGGCTTCGTCAGATCACAAAACTTTATGATGAAAAGGCGATCAATTCTGAGCTGATTCTCCGCCCAAGAGCAGAAGTTAATGCGGTTTTCAAAATCATTCTCCTGAAGAGCCTGATGCAAAGCTAAATGATAAGGATGCATTTTTGCTTCCTTTAAACAACGCTAAACGGTCACGTGACCCATCCCAGCATCAACAGATAATTTTCTTGTCGAATTTGAAGGATTTAAATTAATTGCTGCTACAACAGCTTCGATTCTTTCATCTCTCACTGGACGCCTAATTCGATTATTGCAATGACACTTATTTGGCTGTACGGATCCTGTTAATCTTACACGTTCTGCCAAACGTTTAAAACGTTATAGGAATGATGTTGCCTGTCTGGGTACCTTTCAGCGTACAAACGCGCTGCCCTCCTAAAACATCTTTGACTTTTCCCTAACACCATCAACATATCGAAAGCTTCTTCGTTGCTGAACACCATGATGTAAATAATGTGTTTTAGAAATTAAAAATAAATGCAAATATCTGATATTAACCCAAGAAAATAATAAAGTGAAATTATAATTAAATTTGTAACGATGCATCCCTCCATCGTTACCCGGCCGCCGATCCGCCGGAAGTCCGCCGCCCGACGAACACCGGTCGGGCAAAATGCGGAGGCGCTGAGCGCTCATTTTTAAACGATAAACAAAATGCGTAAATATCTAACCGCCATTAGGCGCGCGAAACCGAGAACCGGCGACGCGCTCGGGTAACCGCCCGACCGTTACCGAATATACCCGAGTCGCGCGCGCCGGTTCGACGACAAACATGATACCGTTAGAACAATAAGCGAATTACGCAGACGCGCGCGCCGAAAATCAGTATAAATAGAGCGCGTTTTCATTTATCGGGACCAGATCCTCCGATCCGCCAGAGTCGGTAAGACGCCTGAGCAATTCCGAGATCCTTAGAACGCACATACGAAAAAGGACAAAGGGGTTAGGAATACTCAGCCTCCGCCGAAAGTTTGCGGCATCTCTGAGAACAATCCTTGCACCACCACGAATTAGAGGCAACCGGGATCGGGCATGCTCGACCGCGCTGGGAGTCCTCGGCACTTCACAATTATCCGACCGCCTGCGTGTATCGGCATTGTTCTCGTGGCAGGGAGTTCTCTACCACGGACGGGATACATCCTCGTCGGCCGATACATTCCGAATTCCGCACCCGCGATCCAAATACGCGACAAAACCTAACAATTGCACGCACCATAGACATAGTATATCTAGACCGAGCGTTTGCCTTTATTTAAGGAGTGGGGGCCGATGCCCACGTAGAAAAGGACATACTCTGTTTCGTGCCCCTGCGTTCTCTCTCGCTCGCACGTAGCATAGCGTACTCTTTCGCTATGCTACATGCGAGTGAGACAGAACGCAAGGGCACGGAACAGAGTATATGTCCTTTTCTACGTGGGCATCGGCCCCCACTCCTTAAATAAAGGCAAACGCTCGGTCTAGATATACTATGTCTATGAGGATTACAATGCTTTTGTTCATAATGCCATTATGAACAAAAGCATTGTAATTCTAGTGTTAAACTTTAACGGTTCCGGCATAAATTAACAGTTACGGCCTGC
>NW_021848399.1:2737-12173 GCF_003651465.1 Formica exsecta
GTTTATGCAGGCCGTAACTGTTAATTTATGCCGGAACCGTTAAAGTTTAACACTAGAATTACAATGCTTTTGTTCATAATGGCATTATGAACAAAAGCATTGTAATCCTCATAGACATAGTATATCTAGACCGAGTGTTGAGGAGTGGGGGCCGATGCCCACGTAGAAAAGGACATACTCTGTTTCGTGCCCCTTGCGTTCTCTCTCGCTCACACGTAGCATGACGAAAGAGAGCGCTATGCTCTGTGCGAGCAAGAGAGAACGCAAGGGGCACGAAACAGAGTATGTCCTTTTCTACGTGGGCATCGGCCCCCACTCCTCAACACTCGGTCTAGATATACTATGTCTATGGCACGCACCGACAGACCTGTTGTCGACCGCCATAAGCAAGCCCAATGCGCCATTATTACGGAGCGGTAAGTCCCGCGCCGAGGGACGACCCGCATCCCTGTCGCGACATTGATCGACGCACGGGATCGATATACGCGTCGAAGGACCGCCCACCGACGCGGCCAAAAATTACTATCTGATAACTAACGGCTCCTGCCGGATTTGCGAGACGCGATCTATAATAGATACTCGACCGTATATCCGAAATCGCGAACCGCGCTGCGAATAATCACGGTGCATTGGATGCACCGCCGTCCACGCGCGATATAAGCACACCCCCATATACATTCACGCACTCGCTTACTTGTATTATACATTCACACGCTCACCCGCTTACATTCTACATTCGCGCGCTCACATCCTTATATTATACACTCTCGCGCTCACATAATTATACTATACATTCTCGCGATCACATACGCATATAAACTCACGCGCTCACACGCACATCTTATACATACACACTCTCGCTGTACAACCCACATCTAAACAGACAATAAATTATATTTTCTTAAACGAATATATTCTCATTCGTGTCTCGATACTCCTTTTACGAGCCCAGTATCACGACCGAGCTGTCCGTCTCCGCCTCGCGAAAGCGGAAGGTTACACATTTTATTACACAAACAATGCGAAATCTCACTTTAAAAGTGAGTATGGTACTTAATGTCATTTAAGTCCAAGAAGAGGAATTAATTTAAATCTACAGTGAGATTAAATGTCTTTGAGCAAAAAAAGCAAGAATTGTAACGAAAGTTGCACATTAGTATTATAAAACAAAATACCTGTATTGTATTCAATTTTCAAGCAAAAATTATTTTCATTATGGTGTTCAGCAACGAAGAAGCTTTCGATATGTTGATGGTGTTAGGGGAAAGTCAAAGATGTTTTAGGAGGGCAGCGCGTTTGTACTGCTGAAAGGTACCCAGACAGGCAACATTCCTATAACGTTTTTAAACGTTTGGCAGAACGTGTAAGATTAACAGGATCCGTACAGCCAAATAAGTGTCATTGCAATAATCGAATTAGGCGTCCAGTGAGAGATGAAAGAATCGAAGCTGTTGTAGCAGCAATTAATTTAAATCCTTCAAATTTGACAAGAAAATTATCTGTTGATGCTGGGATGGGTCACGTAACCGTATAGCGTTGTTTAAAGGAAGCAAAAATGCATTCTTATCATTTAGCTTTGCATCAGGCTCTTCAGGAGAATGATTTTGAAAACCGCATTAACTTCTGCTCTTGGGCGGAGAATCAGCTCAGAATTGATCGCCTTTTCATCATAAAGTTTTGTGGTCTAATGAAGCCACTTTTAACAATAATGGAAACGTAAATCTGCATCTTCTTCTTCTTCTTTTTTCGGAAGCCTTCAGGCTTGTTTCACCCATTTTGATGCTCTTCCTGGGATGCGGATGACCAGCTGTCTCTCCATCTCTTCGGCGGGCGCCCCTGTGGTCTTCTCGAGTCAGGCTTCCCGTTCCTTGCGATTTTGGCTAGCCTGTCCTCACTCATTCTGGATACATGGTCGTTCCACTCTCTCCTTCGTGCCCTGGCAAATCTAACCACGTCCGTTGTTTGACATTCTTCGCGGATGTCATGCTTTTCCTGTGGTCCAGTAGTGTATTCCCTGTTATGGCTCTTGGTACCTTCATTTCGCTCGTGCGGTACATTCTTTTTGTCCGGGTGATGTCAGCCCTTGTCTCTGCTGCTTAAGTCAGGACCGGTTGTACGCAGGCTTTATATATTCTTACCTTACTTTCTGTGGAAATACATTTGTTCTTCCATATGGTTTGTCTCTCCCGCTATCCTGGCCAATTTGTTTATCTGATTCTTCACGATGCTTTTTAGATCTCCATAAGCTGATATGATAGCTCCTAGATAGTTGAACTCTGATACCTGTTCCATTATTTCCTCGTTTATTACGATCTTGCATCTGTGTGACTCTCGTGCTACTACTAAAGTTTTTGTTTTGCTAGTCGATATCTCTATGCTAACATCTTCAGCTTCCTTTCTAAAGGTCTGGACCAGTCGCTGTAGATCATCCTCGTTATCCGCTATCAACACTGCGTCATCCGCGTAGCACACGATGTTAATTTGAGTGTTGCCCATCTTATATCCGTAGTTCATCTTTCACACTGTAGTAATTGTTCTGTCCATCAGGAGATTGAAAAGCTGTGGGCTTAGGCTGTCCCCCTGCCGTATGCCCACGTTCTGTTCTATTTGTTGTGTTTCCAGTGTTCTTGTTCTGATTGTCGTGGTGTTGTTCGTGTTGAGCTATTTGATTGTTTCTATGATATTCGGATGTGCGTTCTTACGTTTTAGCTCTTCTACTACGTCTCGCAACTTGATCTTGTCAAATGCTTTTGTTAGATCAATAAAGCATAGGTAGGCAGGTTTATCGAACTCTAGTGCCTTTTCCGCAATCTGTCTAACAATAAAGATGGCATCGATGGTGGAGCGGTTGTTGCGGAAGCCCTGTTGTTCTTCGCTTAACTCCATTTCGCTAATGAGGTCTCGCCCTAGGATGCGGGTGAACAATTTCATGGAGCTGTTCAGGAGGGTGATGCCGCGATAATTCTCGGGGTTGGATGTGTCTCCTTTCTTGAAGAGTTGGACCGTAATGCTGTTTCTCCAGTCCTCCGATATTGTTGTATCTTGTACAATCTTGTTATATAGCACGGTGAGTCGGTCTGCCAGGCATTCTCCTCCATGCTTCAGCAGTTCATTGGAGATGTTGTCCGGTCCCGGGGCTTTTCCGTTCTTTAGTTTCTTTATTTCCGCTTGTATTCTTGCTGCAGTTATGGGATCTGTTTCGTTGTCATTCAGTGTATCCTGTCTTATTAGCTTATGTTTTTTCCTGCTGTTGTCATCTGCCCTGTTATTGTTATTATTTTCCGCATACAGTTCTTTGAAATGCGTGGTCCATTTTTCGGCGGTGATGTTATTTATCTGTGCAGTTTCATTTATTTCCCTCTTCGAGGCCCTGAGCATTTTCCATATTCGCTTTTGCGTTCCATACAAGTCGTTCTCCATTTTTCTGCTGAAATCCTCCCAGTAGCTCCTCTTTATCTCTCTTATTCTATTGACCATCTTGTTCCTGACCTCCCTGTACTTGGCCTGGTCTCTGCTCGTCTTAGAGCTTTTGTATTTTAGATGGGCTTTCTTTTTCTCCTCCGCCAGCACTTTCATTTCTGGCGTGAATCAGGGTTTCGTGTTTCTTTGGGTTGTGGTCGATTTGATGACTCTCTTCCCTAGGGCTTCCTCAGCTGCTTGGTATATGTTGCTCTTTAACTTGTTCCAAATGATGTTGGTTGTTTCTTCTCCGGTACTTGGCGTGCTTTCTATCTTTTGAGCTAGACGTTGTTTGTAGAGATTCCGGGTGCTCTCATTTCTTACAAGTAACACTAGGGAAGTGTCATACGGCGATTTTCCTGAAACTTGGCATACAAGTAGTACACATTTAGTCACAAATTTATTTATCTTTCTCGATACAGTTCCATGATTCACTTTAAAATTATGTACCCAAAATGTGGAAGCAGTGAATAATGTCGGTGACAAATTGATTTCTTCTCTAGCCCGTAAAGCCCATCTTTTTATATCAATGTCATGAATAGAAAGCGATCTTTCAGAGGAAATTTTGAATTGATCCAAAACATACTTCGAAATTTGTAATAATTTTTCATTTCTCGTGCCACCTTCTTTAATTTGTGCCTCCCACCTATACAATGACCTCAAACCAGAAACTTTCTTAAATCTGCGCTGAACTGACTTTAAAGGCAAAGCTTTTGTTTTCCCGGAACGCCAAAATTGTACAGCCTTTGTTTTATATTTGATATCAATATCAATTATAGTTTTCTTGCAATCCTTTATTGATTCTTCGAAATCACTTTGAGAAACCTCATCAACAGGAATTGCTTCAGGATATACACTTTCTTCATTAAAGCTTAAAGTATCAATGCTTTCGACAAATATCTGTGCATCTATAGCATCTTTAATTAAATTCTCCAAATTAGCTGCAAAAGATTTTTCCTCGTCTGTAATAACTGAATACACATCATATTCAGGAGAATTAAAACTTCTTTGTAATAAAAGAACAATGTTTCTTGGATTCATCGACATTATCTTTACAGGTACTTTAAATCAGTGCTCGGAATTAGTTGCCCTTTTCGGTCGGATTTCTGAAGCGAGTAGTGAGGGTCCCCCCACTACCGTTCGAGCCTCGACAGCCGAGCCGCCGATCGCGCGGGTAACGCTGTGCCTCACACAGGAGCGTCTTTATATCAAAAATATGCTGGAATCGTACCTTCCGCCAAATCGCCATAAAAATTTTGCTAATAGATAATTTTTATTTTCATAATTAATTAATATGAAAATTTTTATGATTCACATATTATATACGTAACATATTTTAATTTGATCTTCTAGGTCCTAGAAGATCAAATTAAAATTTGTAGACAAATTGATTGTTTTGGTTTTATCTGCTTCCTCTTTTGTTTTTCGATGTTTCGTTACTGTTAAGGGTAGTTCTCGATTAGGACCTTTTTGCTACAAATTCGCCTCAAAGTTATGCTCATTTCTTACTTTTTTGCAATTTTTGCACTTTTTGACAGGGTGTAAAACTTTTGAAAAAAGTCGACCGCCATATTGGATCCGCCATTTTGAATTCTTAAAAACGGACTTCAGATTCGTTATCAGCGACTCCAAAAACCTTTAGTTACCTGATTTCGCAACAATCGTAAAAATAATTCGTAAAATAGTCGAACCTACCCCCAAAATAGATAAGGGTGATTTCTACCCTTCAAACGGCTTTCAGGCCGATATAACAATATACGTGTCTAATAGTTTTCCATGTACTACTTGTATGCCAAGTTTCAGGAAAATCGCCGTATGACACTTCCCTAGTGTTACTTGTAAGCATCTAGTTTTCTGCGATCTGATTTAAAAATATATAGCCTCGGGGATCTTCTTTTGCGTCATGTAATTGTATTATTAATTCAAAATTTGTATCTCAGTGAAGATGCTTTCAAAACTTAATTATACATTGTGAGTGTGACTTATTCAAATTCTCCGATGGACATCCATCAGCAAGTTTTTCACGAGATAATTGTCGATCAGTATCTGCCCAGCCATTGCCGTTTTACCTGCGCTCACATTTGATCGTACTAACCAGTAGTAAATCTAATTAAATAATTCTTCCTTTCTTTCTTTTTGTCTTGTTTTTTATTTAAATTAAAACAATTCTTATGTTTCCGCAGAATATTTCATTTTTTTAAAAATCGTTAAGCGATAAGGTTTAGAAAAGTTTAAATTTTAATCTTAATCTAACATATATGCGAGCGACCACTTATTATTTACTCATACATTTCGATTTTATTTTTCTTACCCTATAATTAAATATTTATTTATTGTATATATATTGTATTAACCAGCCGGAGATTTAATTTTAACGATAGAATCTTTCCCTCGTCATTCTGACTAATGTCCATCGTACTAATATAACACTTGCGGAGAGATAAACAGACATACAAATACACACTCATACATACTAAAAAATTGTTGGGCAAAGTATGCAATACTATGCACCGTCAAAAACGGCCTTTTTGTATGCAACGCACGAAAAGACAATATTGAGTGCAATATAATACGCCAGTGAATCAAAGCAATACCGAAAGGAACACACACACAGGAAGTGAGTGAGCGTAATAAATCTGTAGTACAGTAACCGAATTGCGACTGTAGCGCCACATAGAAGGTGGGCGATAAAAATGAATCTCCAACACTCTCCCTCATTTATATAGTCCACCGCTCGTAATATTACTCCATTCTATTGAGACCGAGTCCACGGACACAATAATTATGTTTCATCTTTGGCAATTCCTTAGTGAGTATATCTGCTAGCATTTCTTCCGTGGGCAGATATTTGAGCTTTATCGAGTAGTTGTTCAAAACTTCTCGAATGAAATGTTGACGAATTTCAATGTGTTTTGATCTTGCATGGTAGATCGGATTACGTGCTAATTCACCTGCGCCTTGATTGTCGTTGTAGAGAGTAATATCTGTTAATCCTTCGAATCCCAGTTCCTTCAGGAAGTTGGTGAGATAAACAGCCTCCTTAGCCGCATCAGTCAACCCCATGTATTCCGCTTCGGTTGACGATAACGCAACTGTCCTCTGTTTGCGAGACTCCCATGAAATAGCGCCTCCCGCTAGTATGAATGCAGATCCAGTGTACGAGCGTCTATTTATTGCACAATTTCCCCAGTCTGCGTCCACATAGCCCAGTAGATTTTTATTTGTGCGTTTGAAACATAGGTTCACGTCAATAGTGTTCTTCAGATATCTGAGCACATGTTTTGCTGCCATCCAATGCTTCTTCTTGTGACCACAGTTGATTTGACTTAATACACTTACCGTGTGAGTGATATCAGGCCTAGTGCCTATGGCTAAATACATTAAACTGCCCACGAGTTCTCTGTACGGAACCGTATTATCATTCTTTTCGGAGTCACCCATTGTTAATTTACAGCCACTGGCCATTGGGATGCTTGAAGTCTTACAGTTTGTCATTCCAAACTTCACCAGCAAATCTTTAATGTAATTGGATTGGGATAGACGAAAACTCTCCCTGTCTTTGGTAATTTCTATTCCCAAGCAACATCGGGCTTCTCCGAGGTTAGTCATTCTGACTAATGTCCATCGTACTAATATAACACTTGCGGAGAGATAAACAGACATACAAATACACACTCATACATACTAAAAAATTGTTGGGCAAAGTATGCAATACTATGCACCGTCAAAAACGGCCTTTTTGTATGCAACGCACGAAAAGACAATATTGAGTGCAATATAATACGCCAGTGAATCAAAGCAATACCGAAAGGAACACACACACAGGAAGTGAGTGAGCGTAATAAATCTGTAGTACAGTAACCGAATTGCGACTGTAGCGCCACATAGAAGGTGGGCGATAAAAATGAATCTCCAACACTCTCCCTCATTTATATAGTCCACCGCTCGTAATATTACTCCATTCTATTGAGACCGAGTCCACGGACACAATAATTATGTTTCATCTTTGGCAATTCCTTAGTGAGTATATCTGCTAGCATTTCTTCCGTGGGCAGATATTTGAGCTTTATCGAGTAGTTGTTCAAAACCTCTCGAATGAAATGTTGACGAATTTCAATGTGTTTTGATCTTGCATGGTAGATCGGATTACGTGCTAATTCACCTGCGCCTTGATTGTCGTTGTAGAGAGTAATATCTGTTAATCCTTCGAATCCCAGTTCCTTCAGGAAGTTGGTGAGATAAACAGCCTCCTTAGCCGCATCAGTCAACCCCATGTATTCCGCTTCGGTTGACGATAACGCAACTGTCCTCTGTTTGCGAGACTCCCATGAAATAGCGCCTCCCGCTAGTATGAATGCAGATCCAGTGTACGAGCGTCTATTTATTGCACAATTTCCCCAGTCTGCGTCCACATAGCCCAGTAGATTTTTATTTGTGCGTTTGAAACATAGGTTCACGTCAATAGTGTTCTTCAGATATCTGAGCACATGTTTTGCTGCCATCCAATGCTTCTTCTTGTGACCACAGTTGATTTGACTTAATACACTTACCGTGTGAGTGATATCAGGCCTAGTGCCTATGGCTAAATACATTAAACTGCCCACGAGTTCTCTGTACGGAACCGTATTATCATTCTTTTCGGAGTCACCCATTGTTAATTTACAGCCACTGGCCATTGGGATGCTTGAAGTCTTACAGTTTGTCATTCCAAACTTCACCAGCAAATCTTTAATGTAATTGGATTGGGATAGACGAAAACTCTCCCTGTCTTTGGTAATTTCTATTCCCAAGCAACATCGGGCTTCTCCGAGGTCCCTGACTGCGAACTGATTCTTTAGCATTTCGATGATTTCTTGAGTCATTGCACGGTCTCGTGAGGCGATTAAAATATCGTCAACATAAACTAGGAGGAAGATTGTTTTATCCTTGTTCACATAAATACATGGATCGGCATTTGTCGGAGCAAGGCCAACTCCCTTAAGTGCCTCGTGAGGTCTTAAGTACCATCTACGTCCAGCCTGACGAAGCCCATATAATGCCTTTTTCAGAAGACAAACCTTTGATCCTTGACGAAGTTGCGATAACATCGCTTTGGCCTTGCTTCGCAAATGTCCTGCCGATTTATCCTGCGTGATTTTCATCAGCATTTTCTCCAGATTCTCTGGTATTTCCATGTAAACTATGGTATCCATGACTCCGTGTAAATACGCTGCAGTGATGTCTAGCTGCGATATTGACATCCCGAATTGGGCTGATAAGGCGACCAATAATCTAGTGATCCGAGCCTTGCCACTGGAGCAAAAGTGTCCTAGAAATCAAACCCAGGGCGCTGCAAGTAACCTTTGGCTACTACTCTAGCCTTTCTTCTTTCTAGCTTTCCGTCCGCTCCATGCTTGTTCCTTAGGATTGTCCTGCACTTGACGACGTTTACATCTTTGGGTCTATCAACAAGCTCCCAAGTGTCATTGGCGACCAAATTTTTTATTTCCTCATAAATCGCTTCCTTCCATTCGGCAGCGTCGGGACCTGAAACAGCTTTAGAAGTAGATATCTCTCCCGCAAATAAAGCATATTTTGAATCGTGCCATTCGACATCATCATCTGAAGATGATTCGACAATCATGGAATCTGGCAATTGCTTCTTGTTGCTCCTCAAATCGTATTGCTTTGTTGGAGGATCAGGTTTTTTGTTTATCGCCCCCTTCGGGCGTCCGGGTGTACGTTTGGCAGGCGTCGCGCCCTCATCTTCTCTCTCAGTTTCAATATTATCATCAGTCTGTTGACTTTCGGATAATCCAGTAACCGGATTGCGGCTGTTCGCCCCAATGTCGGTGTCGCACGGCTCCTCCATTGTCTCAAGATTATCCTCGATATTGAACCTACCGTTCTTTGTCTCTTCAGTGATTATATCTTCAATAGAATCCGTCGTGTCGAATTCGTTGAAGAACTTAACGTCTCTGGCGATGTGGATCTTCCG
>NW_021848399.1:12512-18141 GCF_003651465.1 Formica exsecta
ATCTTTTGGACTCCATACTCTGTACGCTTTCGATACTTCAGAGTATCCTACGAAGATCCTTTCCTGTCTACGAACATCAAATTTTCCCTTGTTTGTAGATTTGTTCAGAATAAACACCTTGCTACCAAATACTCGCAGATGCGATATGTTCGGGCGTTTTCCAAACCATTTTTCAAACGGCGTTCCCGAATCCAGGCTTTTGGTGACACACCGATTCCTAATGTAGTTCGCTGCTGCAACTGCCTCGGCCCAAAATGACGCCGGAAGTCCAGATTGAATCATCATGCATCTCGCAGCTTCAACTAAGGTTCTGTTTCTACGTTCCGCGACTCCACTTTGCTCAGGACTGTACGATACTGTTAGGCGACGACGAATGCCGTGTTCCCTGAATAGATTATCTAGAGTGGAATTGCAGTATTCTTTACCGTTATCCGACTGAACCGCCTTGATTCTCCGTCCAGATTGATTCTCAGTTAGTTTCATAAACTCCTTAAATTTTTCGGCTACTTCGCTCTTGTTGCGTATGAAGTACACTTCACACCACCGGCTACAATCATCTATGAAGGTAACAAAATAGCGAGCACGACCTTCAGATTCCGTACGCATAGGCCCACAGACGTCTGTGTGTACGATGTCTAGTATGCTCGAAGCTCTGTGGCTTTTAGCTGGGAACGAAGTACTTGATAATTTTCCTGCGGCGCATATCTTACAGTCAGTCATGACAGAGCCATCATTGAGTTTTATGCCGTTCGCTGAATGGGACTTCCACATTAGGTTCACGCCCTTCTCATTGAGATGTCCTAGACGTTTGTGCCACATCTCGATTTGAGATCGTTCGTCCTTCTGTGCCACGTGTGCTTTTTGAGAAAAGTCCTCCTGGAGATAAAACAGATCACCTATACGATTGGCTATTGCTGTTACATTACCTTGTAAATCTCGAATGATTGCGTGATCCTGTTTAAACAAAACTTCGTGTTGATTGTCCACAATCTTAGCAACTGATAGAAGATTGGTCCTTAAATCGGGAACATATAATGTATCTTTCAGCCTTATTTTCCTTGCATCGTTTCCGTCCGAAGCTGTTACTTTGACATCTCCCTTCGTTTTGATCCTTGTAGTAGAATCGTTAGCAAGATTCAATCCGCTAGAGATGTTTTTAGTGTTCGTAAAAAGATCCTTATTACTACGTAAATGTGAAGTACAACCGTTATCCAGACACCAGTTTCTTGACGCTTTATCATTATTTATCAGCAACGTTGTTTCGGTTGCTAGCAGCGTTGTTTCGGTTGCTAGCAGCGTTGTTTCGCTTGCATGGTTCGATCTTTTATTAGCATTTGCTCTTTTGGAGAAGCAGTTTGCAGCCTTATGTCCAGGCTTTTTGCGGTAATTACATTTAATTCGTGTGTGTGCTGGCGATGATGTATCCTTGCTGCTGTTTCCTGTTTTACTCTTCGAGGTATGATGCTGATTCTGTTTCATAAATAGAGCACCGGATTCGCTGTCGACTGATTTTTGTTTACGTGCCTCACTTTCTTCAATTATTTTAATTTTTAATGTGTCAGCATCCGACAGATCATCGCGAGACTCTATTGCACATCTAAACGTATCGTAACTGCTAGGGAGACTATATAATATAATAATTGCGAGCATATCACCATTTATCTCTACATCCATCGCTTGCAGTTTGTCGACCGCATCAAAAAGGTCATTTAAGTGGTCCTTGACATCACCACCTTCTGGCATTTTATGCAGCATGAGACGTTTTAAAAGAGTTGCCTTACGTGCAGGTACTTTTGATGCGTATATAGATTCTAATTTGTCCCAGACGTCCTTGGACGTCTCGCAGCCTCGGATTTGTTTAAGTTCCGATGGATTAATGGACAAAATAAGATCCGATTTCGCTTTGCGATCCTCGATGATCCACGAATTATGCGCTGCTTGTGAGGATGCTTGTGTGGCATGATCGGTTGAGATCACAGGTTTCGGTTTCTCTCCGGAAACATATGCCCATGTGTCATTTTTCACTAACAATGCCTCTGCTTGTATACGCCACGTATTGTAGTTGTTTCTGGAAAGCAGTTCTAGGCGAGTAGAGTTTATAATATTGTACGACATATTGTCTCGGTACGTGTGAAACTGACACGCGATATTTCAATAATATTCGGTACTAAGTTTTGTTTACCGTACGCCCTTAGAGTGAGATTTGCTATTGTATCAAGAAGATTGTCCGGTGAAGAAGATCTATTCAGAATTCAGTTTATCAGAGCACGTTGTGTTCCTAACCTCAGTGGAACGATATTCCGGGAGTGCCTGGGCCCATAACCTGTTGGGCAAAATATGCAATACTATGCACCGTCAAAAACGGCCTTTTTGTATGCAACGCACGAAAATACAGTATTGAGTGCAGTACAATATAATACGCCAGTGAATCGAAGCAATACCGAAAGGAACACACACAGGAAGTGAGTGAGCGTAATAAGTCTGTAGTACAATAACCGAATTGCGACTGTAGCGCCACATAGAAGGTGGGCGATAAAAATGAATCTCCAACAAAAATCAACAATCGATATATTTTTTTTATTATGAAAATCATGTATTCTAATTATCATTTATTTATTCATGAATGAAATCATATTTTATAATTAATAACCAAACATTAAACATTAAATCTCTTTCATTCCTAGTCCGCAGATCGCACTTGGTCCCATCCCGCGTAAAAGAGATTAAATTCTTTAACTGAAAAGAGACCATACCGAGCGAACGTCTAAACAGATAGAATAATAGAAACCCGCACGATCGTTTACCTGATTTTCGGACCTGCGAGTTTGTTTGATCCGATTCTTACGTCACAAGGCGTCTGACTTCGGGATAATAAAAATAGTTGTTGCGCCCTTCCATTGATCTATCCTTCCTCGGGTCTGGGTGTAACATTTAACATATTTTTTTATATGTAAAAATATTCACTAAATTAAAGCTAACTAAAAGTAATTGCACACTATATTATACAAATATTTTTAATTATTAGACTTCATACATGTAAGAAATAAAGTTTTAAATGTTCATATTTTGAATATATTTAACATAACATGATATCAAATATATATCCAGTGATTATCTAGTACAAAATGTTTATGGGACATTTATAAATAAAACATATATTAATGTTTTTAAATTAAATTGAATATCTTATATAACTGAAAGTAGTATTTCATGTAAGTTATGTATACACATTAAATTTATATATAAATATTTCTACATAAGTTCAAAACATTCTATAAATATCTTAGGATATTCTGGACAATTCAGGATAATCCTAAAGATATTTTATGCTGTCAAGGAGAGACAGAAAGGTTAAAACTATTGTAATTTTGCTATAAATACTACTAATGGTATACTTTCAAGTATTGTATTGCAGCATATGTGTACCATCTTGCAATGAATTTAATGTTCTCGATTACAATTTTAATCTCTTATTTAATATAATTTATTAATTTTATTTACCTATTGTTAATTTTTCTGATAATATTGTATTGAACAAATCAATACCTATATTTAAATGTCATTTTTATCCATTGCCACATTTTTCTGTTCTATCATGTTCTATCATGTGTGTGTTTTGTCTGCACATTCATGTTCTCGTTTTATATAAAAACAACTGGTTTTGTGAGTGGTTTTAGTCCTTTTTATTGCAATATATTAGACGTCATTGTATTTATGTCCGATAAATACATCAAGTAAAAGGTTTTATTTGACAAGTTTTCTTTTTTTTTCGACTGTTAAAGCGTGTTATGATGTGTATAATGTATATTATATGATTATATAATATCGTATCGGTTATATATAATATCGCGGAGTGCGTGTGTTCATTTTTACTACCATAACACGAATTTCTCATTATTCTTAATATTCTTATCGCTTTCTTTCTTACCTAAAGATTAAATATTGTACAAAATAAAAATCGTAAATTGTGTTGTAATAAATTGTAGAATTGTAGTATGAATATGTTGGGTCGCGATAGTTTGCACATTTTATTTTCCGTTCCACATTTTTATTTCTGAAACTATTTTATTTTTTCTATATGCTATAACCCATTATCCAGATGTCCAGTAGACAAAAAGAAATTAAAGCAAAAAAAAAATAAATTTATTGATTACATTACATAAATTTGTTTAAAATATTGCTGTTAATTACTTAACATCTTTTTGCAACAATTTGTCTTCAGTAAATTATTTTCTGGAATTGCAAATGCAACAATAACGCCAATTATTGTAATTAGATACTATCATTCCTTGTATATATCTAAACGATATTCAGGTTGCTTGAAACTATCGCACATTATATTTTATTAAATTAATCTTCCAGTCGAGTTCCAAAGTCTGTTCCAACAAATTTTGCCAAGTGTCTGCTACAAACTTTTGTCAGCAGAAATGTTATAAATTTAGTTAGAGTCAGTCATTCAATTATTCATTCATTTCAATTATGTCGACAAACTGTCAATAGAACTATACCAGAGCCTGTTGATATAATTTGATAGCAGATTGGCGGCAAAAACAGAGCAGGATTTGTCGCTATCTGCAGCTCTTGCTCGGTTTTTACTCAAATCTGCCTTCAGATTGCTCACGCGCGCATATCTTGCTCGGTTTTTGCAGCCAATCTGTTGTCAGGTTCTGTGAATAGGTTCTGCCGAGGCAGATCACAAACCTAATACGGACACAGTTGATACCAATTTGCTAGAAATGTCTGAGTGAAAAAATTTGTTGCCAATCTACTCACATATTACACGCGTTTTGCTTGGTTATTATTAGGATCAATAAATTTATTGTCATTAGAATTTATTAAAATTAAAAAATTCTTTTAACAAAGATTTAAAAAATACATTTGGGTGCAACTTTTTTTCTTCTTAATAATTAAATCGCGAATTAATTTTTTGTTATGGTTGTTAAACCTCCAGTTAAATTAATTAAAAAACAAGATTTAGTTGCACATTTTCAGTCTAAAATTATTTTATGTTGTTGCTTTTCCTAAATAGAAAGCTATTCTATGCACTCGAGAAAAGGTGCGATAATTTCAATGCATTGTACATATAATTATAAAGTAAGAAAAAAGATGGGTGGCGATAAGGCCTCAGATCGGACGCAAAATACCGCTTTTTTTAAATATGTGGAATCGACTTTCTTTCATATGTTAGAAAATATAAAAAATATGGAATCTTAAAAAATACAAATACGAAATAGAAAAATATTTTTTTTTTATTTCAATACCATCCAGTAAGAAATACACTCTGAACTTAAGTCTGATGGTCAAAAATCAGGAGAAATCATTATTTTTTAGCATTTGAATGCAATTTTTTCATAGAGCGCGTTCGTGTACCACAAAGATTTTTACACATAGTGTATGACTACATACGACACAACATATGTAAAATTAGTAGTAGTACTGCAATGCGCGGATAGTGAAAAATAAACTTAAAAACA
The DNA here is from genome assembly GCF_003651465.1 of Formica exsecta. Taxonomy (NCBI): domain Eukaryota; kingdom Metazoa; phylum Arthropoda; class Insecta; order Hymenoptera; family Formicidae; genus Formica; species Formica exsecta. The sequence continues at coordinate 17,987 of NW_021848399.1, forward strand.
AAATCTATCCCATATATATCTACACTCATAACGTAAGATACGATCTGTTTTATGTTTTGTTACGTTTTATTTGAAGAGATAAGCTATCTTATTTATTTGGATATGTCATTATTTATTTGTTTTATTCATATATCAACAATATTTTGTTATATATA
>NW_021848399.1:18148-26407 GCF_003651465.1 Formica exsecta
CAGTCTTATTTAAGTAATTATTGAAGGACAAGAGAAAATGCCTAAATCATGCTTTTTTGTTGCTGTAAATAAAGTAAATATTTCAATGCAATTTATACATTTATTAATATTATTAAATAATATTATCAATTTATAACAAAAACAACTGGAGCCGATTGATGCCCTTATCGCTACCCATCCTTTGCGCTGTATTCTCATCTATACCTCTCTCAGCATTCGAAATTTTATTCCAAAAATGCAAATATTATTAGCAGATATAATAGCATTATATATATTCCAAACGTTATATATTAATCGCGTAAAAACGGGTTTTTCTTCTTCCGCTTTCTTTCACGCAAATTATATTTCAGCAACGTACACAGAATATAGCAAAGTACATCCTTTATCGGAATTTATGAGAAATAATAAACAAGATTCCAATATTAAAAATCCTGTGAAAAATACCAACTTTTTCTTGTGTTCACATTTTTGTTTGTTATTACGTAAATTACATCGTATCCTTATTTATAGATAATATTAAATAAATTCGCAATATTATTTTTGGTATATATGTTTGTATATGTATATATGTATGTGTGTGTGCATGCGCGCACATTATGTGGACGCGTAAAGATGTAATTTTATATGATATATAATAATGTTATAGTCAATTTTATTATTAATTAATATACAAATAATGGAAGACATATGGCAGCACTAAAAGTGCCAATCGAAAGAATCTTTTATCTAACACGTTTATAGAACTTTTTTGTTATTTTAAGTTAACGTTTATCTTTATTTTGCGTGATCTAATCGCACGCGTTTTGTTTGCGTTATATACTAAGTTTATATATCTATATGCATTATTTTCAAATAATTATCTATCAATATCGATGAAAAATAAAACTATTAAATTAACAAGAAAGCAAACAAATATAAAATTAATAAAAAATGGACAATGTCTTGCTTAAATCACGCTAATAGATACATAAGATTAGACATAATAGATATAATATATATTACATCTATATGTATAAGCTTATATTATATATATGTATATATATAAGTTATAAGTCAAAGGAAGTAAATAAGAAAATATTATTTTATAATTGATTATTTTATAATAGATAGTATAATTTAATAGATATATAAACATATAAAAATTATATTTTATTTTATATAAAATAAATTGATAAAAATAATTCATAATAAATTTTGATTAAGTAGATTAAACAAAAGTTTCTAATTATAAATATCTAAACGATGTAATCTTTCTTTCAAGGAATGTTCATGATGCTCAGTATTCTATATCGCTAATTACCGACGATTTTGCCGCAAAACATAATCGCAAAATTACAGCAATTGGTTTTATGACATATCGTTGAATTTCACTTCTGATGATACTGGTAAAATTTGTGTCACTGTGTTTCAAGTCATGTGACGTTCCGCGGCGTGTACATATATTAACATATATTAATATAACATTTATTACTTAAATCAAACGAATTAAGCCCAACAAGCGTGGTTTTTTTTTAATCTTTCCTCATAATCCACGCATTGAGATCACCTTGGTCGGGAGCTGCTATCTAATGACATATTGTCAGACCAATATTTTAACAATACGTCATTTTTCTTTGTATATAATATATTCTACCTTTGTTTGTATTTATAAATATATCCATTTTTATCGGAATTTATATTGTAACATTTAATCCTTTACAAAACATGTGAGAAAGTATATTATACAGAGTGTCCGACAAGTAAGTGACGAAACGAAAGGTGGAGGTAGATTGGGTTAAACTGAAAAGAAAAGTCTTGTACCATTTTTTTCTATAACGCTTAATAAAGGAGTTATTATTGAGTAAAGTCTGGCCCATCAGCGCCGACTTTTAGCCGGACGCACGTCAATGAGCCGCCCGCTTGATAATGTGCGTCGCCGTAGCGACGGAGCGCTCACGCACACTACCAGACGCGCGGCTAAAAATCGGCGCTGATTGGACAGACTTAATCAATAATAACTCCTTTATTAAGCGTTATAAAAAAAATGGTTCAAGATTTTTCGACTCAGTTTGACCCAATCTACCTCCACCTTTCGTTTGGTCACTTACTTGTCGGACACCCTGCATAATAATAATTATTATATATCGAAATTTAGATGTATAAATCAGCTTATATATATAAATTAAACATAAAATATATAATAATATATATGTATATAATAATCAAACTATAGAAGAAAATACAAATTTCACGAATAATAGATCACTTATTAAATAAATTAAACAAAATTGAAAATATGTGTGTGTGTGTGTGTGTTATGTGTGTCGTGATTCACATTTAAATATTATTTTATAAACGATGCGATAACGTTTAGTTTTATTTGCGAAAGAGATAGTCGCCCGTCGTTATAATGCATTATTTTTGTTAAGCATAATCCTATCGCATTCAACGCAATGCGAATTATAAAATAACTCGTAATTATAATATAAAAATTTATATAGCAAACTTTCGTTATTTTAATTTAAAATCAAGATCTTCATAGACGAATGTCAAAGATAATAGTTGCAAGATTTTTTATTACAATATGTTCAATTGTATATATTAAGCATTTTAGCAATCAACTAAAAAGATTGATAACACAATAAAATTAAAATGTAACTTAAAAAGATTGAAATTAAAATAATGTTTATTTTTGTTTCTAAAATCATTATTCTTATATTTTTTCATAAAAATCCTTACTTTATTTCAAATTTTAATGAAAAATTTGATTTTACGAGTAATATTCCGTACGCACACGTGCATGATGGTTGCAATTATTCAGTACTCAGTACTGTATTAGTTTTTCGATCTTTATAGCTCTTTTTTTATAAAATTCTTAAGATCGCTTGGGGGAACTAATATTTTTAATAAAGAAATCTTTAATCAGGCTCACAGTTTGACTGATATCCTGATAAACAAAATTTCTCTGTCTTCATTTATATCTTACAATTGCAGCTATAAAACAATAAAACAAAATAAAGGCGATAGCGTGCAAATACACTAGCTATAGGAATATATCGCGCATCATTTGCGTATTATTTGCGTATCCGTGATACTCCAACAACTACTAATGTTAATAATAGTCATGCTAGTAATAGTTATGTTAATCATCATCGTTTCCTACGGCGATCGTAATTTTTTCGTAAATTCATACATCAAATTAAGGAATAGTGATGAATATTCTGATATAAATAATAAAATATATATAATATAATAATAAAATATTAATTGAAAATAAATGCATGTTATTTCGTTTTGTTGTCGCTTCTGAGTTATATCATTGTAGATGCATAAAACTATACAATTCTTTGAGTATCCTAATTATAAAGAAAATATTATTTTACTTATTGTTTTATGTCAAATAAGAAACGATAAATATTCTAGATTATTTGTTCTCTTTTTGTTTTCTTTTTATTTCCTTATCAGTTATTTCGTTGCTCCATATATCGCGTTTTTTATTTTCCATAGAATCTTATTCAATCAATTGTATTTATAATCAATTATATATATAATAGCTATGCGATTTCTGCGGCTATTTCTGACGTGTACTCGAAATACAAGATAAATTTATAAGATAACACAAAAAGTTCCTCTTTTTTTCTTCACACATGTATACACACACACACAACATACAGCAAAAAGCTTTACTTTGGAAACAAAAATTATTTTAGAAAAAGTAACAAGAATACAATTATTTTTTTAACATTATTAGATTGTAAAAATAATACTATATGTGCTTATACATCTTACTTTACAAAATAAATAATCAATACACTGTACATTTGTCGCAAAATACTTTTTTTGAGTAACGTAATTTTCGTATGTGTGCGTTTGTGACACGGATGGAAAATTTCTGTATAAATCAATTATTATCATTTATCATCTTTCTTTTTCTAGAAAATCACACCAAAACTTGTAACGAGAATTCTTTCAATAAGTGCGAATATAAACATGTAATCCCCAAAATTGTGTAACGACTGTTTCATGGAATTTCCTTCCTGATACGGACCCAAAAAATCCAGTACAATGTTTTACATTCTTAAATTTTACACTTCTTTGGGAGTATTAGTTTAGTACGTAATTCAATAACCAATAAAGAATAAGCACGATAATAGAATGTCTCTATATAAATACTTTACAAAAAATATTACAAATTAATTGTAATATTAAGACAATTACAATCAAGCCCCCATATTTATAAATCTCTGTTTTCTTATTTTTTATTATTTTATCACTATTTTTTTGCACTACTTTCTTACTATGTTGTATAGAATGAAGAAAAACGAATGGAAAGTACATAGCCGCTCGATCATGCAAATATGAAATAGTAAGAGAGCAGAGCGAGAAGTAATAAATAAAAAAACAAAATAAAGAATAAAAAAATATATATAAGAAACTCTATTATTAATACTAAAGAACTATATTATTAATATTTGACAAAGAATATCACTGTAGTAAGCCGATATCATCGCATTTGATGAATCTGAACCCGATCGAGTATTTTCTTGCATGGTGACATTAAAATAACTGTAAATAATTCACTTCAGCGTAACTATAATTATTGAGTTATATAATAAAATATAATAATAATAAAACTCTTTTTGTTTTGGTGTTACATAACAATATTGAACTGTGCAGTTTTAGACATTTTAATCATGGCGAACAAAATTATCAGTTCTCGTGTTGTGGAAACCGATGTGTTATCTGATAGGTAATTAACTTAATCTCTCATTTATTAAGCTGTTATTTTATTTTAAACATTCGATTTAGCATTATTCATATTTTAAATAATACATAAATTTTTTACGCATATCAAAGGTTTATCTATAACTTTATAAGAAAAATAAAAATATTCAAAATACGGGTATACGATAGGGTTTGGAGGAGGAAGACTTTTAAGTGAATCTTTTCTATGATCGAGACAATAATCCAGCTAGCATGATGCTGGCATGATTCCAAAGAAAAAAGAGAGCTACATCTTTAGAATAATTGATACCATACTTAATAAGAATCAAAAAATGTATGGATTGTTTGAAATAATATATATGTGTTTAATATTTTAAATACATCCTTAAAAAGGATGTATTTCTCGCAAAAGAATAAAAGATAGGGAAGTTGAAAAAAAAGAAATATTTAGAATAGCTATCATATATATATATATATATATAGAGAGAGAGAGAGAGAGAGAGAGGAAAGTTGGTCAAAACCGGATAGGCGGGTTAAACCGGATGTCCCTGTTTTTTCGTAATAAATGTTGCTATCTATGGCTAACTTGTGTTATTAGTTGTAGATTGGCGCCATCATTTTTGCTTCCTCATAGAGGAAGCTTTGTTTTCGTGACAAAATTTTAATAGATGGGTAAAGTATTATTAAAGAATGGTTGCTACTGAATTTAGTGAATATCGGTGAAAGGCTTTATTTTTTATAAAGTTTTGAATTTTTTGAGAAATGTTTGTACACGCTGTAACTTTTGGAAAATTTGAGATATCGGATTAAATTTTTTTACATGAATAGAGTATTATTAAAGGATGCGCCATTATTATTTTAAAACAAACCATGCTTCTGTGCACACGATATTTCTTTTTTAATAGAAGTTCAAAGTTTTTAGCCCAAAAAAAATCGATATCGATGCAAGAATCGAGTCGTCGTGCACTTTTTCTATATAGAGCATCTGTTTCGGTAAGTGCAGCATTGCATTCTGTACTTATTAGAGAGTATATCATATTAGTTTTGATCGGTACTTTATACGCCGGAATATACAACAGCAATATTTGTTACTTTCCTTGTGTTGGGGCAAAACCGAGTACTTACATATCTCATGTAATGAAAAGAGGAAGAACTGTTATCCTAATTTTGTCTCCCTACAAAAAGCAATTGGAAACGAAAACTAACACTCAGAAAAAGAAATCACTAAAAAGAAAACTTTTTGAGACCCCAAAAGTTAAAAAATTAAATAAGGAAGTCCTGCAGCAATGTCGAACAAGAGAATATCTTTATTTGTGATTTTTGTCAATAGAATACATCTTTATATTGTATTTTGATTAAAATAAATCTAGATTTTGTAAGTACACGATGTTTTGCATATTTTCAAAATGGGTACCCGATTTTACCCTACTGGTAGGACAAAACCGAAAACTTTGACTTCTCCACAAAATCTTGTTATTCTTGATAACCAAACATTTTTTTCAGCAACTAGCCTTATTTTCTCATAGTTTAAAGTTCACTAAAGATTACTAACAGTCGGCAAAATTCTTTTTACTCTCAGATTTTTTTGTAGGAAGACAAATCCAAAAAAGTATCCGGTTTTCCCCTATATATATATGTGTGTGTATGTGTGTGTGTGTGTGTGTGTGTGTGTGTGTGTGTAACTCTTAGGCATTCTGTATTTTTTTTCTCTAAATTTCTCGATTTTTTATATTCTCTTAACATTTACATCTTTTCCAATTCTGAAACAACCGTTCTGCTGTCAATACTTCTCTGCATTACTCTCTTAATGCACATTTGTTATATTACTACATAATTGTATATATAGAGTATAAAAAAACAATCAAAAATGAAGATTAAAAGAAAATTCTAGAATATCTCGGTGTTGACGATTTAAGAATAAAGATTCTATGGAAAAAAATATTCAATTATGATTTCGTTTTTTTCATCAGTTATCATATTATAGCCATTCGAATAATATTCCTAAATAAATGGAAAACTTTTAACAGCTCTCGTAAATAAACGGAGAAAGTTGATTGTAATTAGAATATGGTTGTAAATGTCTTCATATCTTAATTGGAAAAAATCGCTTTTGTTTATTATATCGTATAGGGATAAATCGATTCCGAAAAAAGATTCCATAATAATCCGACGAAAAATCATGATCAAACCCTCACTAATCGGAATTTCAAATAATTTTATATACACGATAGGTCCGCAAAGAAACTTCAATAACAATAGAAATAAAATTCGAGAAAATTAAACTTTCTCGATGTGCTCTTTATATGAAGATATAATCGTTACGATCGTGAGAAAAAAACTTGCTAGCAAAAAACATTCAAAAAGCTGCTACTACATATTTAATATAAAAGCAGTTACAATTGTGCTTCATTACAACCAATTTTTCAATATTAAATAATAACATCTTGTAGTTACTGTTTGAGTCGAAACAAAAGATCTTACACGACATCTTACATTTCGTGATAAAAATACACCAATTTACTGCCAAAACAAAATAATCTACTATCTCCATTTTCCTATTACAGCAAAATAAATATTTAAAAAATTTGCTGTATTATAGTAAAATAATTTGCAGATTGTCAAAACCATTTTTAATAAATAAAATTAGCATTTTCGAGTCTTTACTGTTCAGATTAAACCTTCAAAACACTTGTTATAACAACATAATATATATTATGTCAGTGTGAGCTTCTTTTTTCATATAGTATCAATAAACGGTTACTCAAATATAATCTTTCATTTTTTCTTAAGATCGTCGTATTACATGGAGCATTTATTGCTTTTAGTAGAGGGATAAATTTTGACGTATGTGCGACGAGATACGTATAAATATACAAGACTTTTTCGCCTCTAACAAAATTTATAATTGAATATTATATAACATAGATATGTATATGTACGTGTATGCATACAAACATATATGCATACATACATTTATACATACATACATGTATCCAGATAGTCAAGTCTGTCGAGAGTATATCTTGTCAAGTGTCTGATACAAATTCTTGTCAGCGAAAAGGCTACAAGTTTGTTACAGGGCTGTTATAATCGATTAAGTCAGCAAACTTGTGGCAGAAACCGAATAGGATCTGCCTGCACGCAATCTGATAGCAGATTGGCAACAGAAACCAAGCAGAGTCGGCATTTCCTAATCATGTAAATAGAATAGTAATGATATCAGATTATTAGCAGATTCTGCTCGGTTTTTACCGTCAATCTGTTGTCAGATTCTGTGAGTAGGCTTTACTGGCAGATCGTAAGCCTAATGCGGTCATAACTGATGTCAATCAACTTCTGAGTAAATCTGTTGCCAATCTGCTGGCATATTGTGCGTATTTGCTTATGGTAATTATTTACATTAACGGACACCTCGCCAATGACCTTGACTTTGACATATGTTGTCAAGGACATGACCCTGAGTAACTTTTTCTTATAACTTAACCGGCGGTCTCTTATAATTTCTGAGATATTTAAAGTTAAAGTTTGATTCGAAACGAAAATTTGGTTTGGATT
>NW_021848399.1:29186-31105 GCF_003651465.1 Formica exsecta
AGAAATTGCGGAAATTAAAGGTTGTACAATGTACATTCCGTACATACATAGATACATACATACAAACATTTTTTTTAAATATGATTTTTCGATGTTTTGGAACATTCTAAACACATTAGCATAGAAAACTGAAAAAAAATTTTGTCACAAAAACTAAGCTTCCTCTATGAAGAAGCAAAAAATATAAATATTTATACGTCGTTAAAGAATATGTGTAATTTTGCGGAATGAAGATTGCAATTTTGAATAAAAAAATGGCCAATCGCAGCATAAAATCATTTTTGATCATTTTCTGACGGCATGCAAGAAGTTAAGCAAAATAATGAAAACGATAATCCTTGTTTGATGTTAATCCTTGTTAATCCTATGAGTGAAAACGTATATTTACCGTGTTGAGATTGACATCAGGATTGGATTCGGCGTTGTGCGACTCATTCTGGCTAATCCATATTATTTTCCTCATGAACGTACTTGATTCGGGGGTCACATTCGCCGGCGCCGCATCAAGACGACCGCAAAACGACAGCAAATACATGATCCCGATCAATCTCATCGTATCGATGAGTGATTCGATAAACAGTAAAAGAAAACGAACAACTCGAGAATCTTTCGGATTATCGGGATTATATGTTATCGAAAAAAAAGCGGAACACGCAAAAGCGAGATGAATGCGACTGCGACTGCGCCTGTTCTTTGCTACATTTATATTATATTAGAATGAATCGTCATTGTGTTTATGATTATTTTTTATCAGCTAAAAGAAAATAGGAAAAAAAGTATTATCGTATTATTTTATAGTCATACTATCATAAAACATTTTAAAAGAAAATATATATAAGATAAATTGCCGGACTTACAGGTTGAAATAAAAAGAGCGCATAAAATTAAAGTACTATTAATCATTGAATTAAACTTTTATCTACTGTCCTACAAATTTGCTGTTAGTTCTTTATCTCGTGCGAAAATTAAATGTCGATCTGTTATTCTTTCACCATTTTGCATTTTATCTGTTTCATTGCAATTTTCGAAAATCTCTGCAAAGATTAAAAAATGAATGTTAAAAAGACTTTAGAAATGTATTTGTGATGTAATTTACGATATACTCTATAACATTGTAACGCAAATCTTATATCCTAATACTAAACCTATACATAATTTCGATAATTATTTACATTAACGGACATCTCGCCAATGACCTTGATCTTGACATATGTTGTCAAGGACATGACCCTGAGTAACTTTTTCTTATAACTTAATCGGCGGTCTCTTATAATTTCTGAGATATTTAAAGTTAAAGTTTGATTTGTAACGAAAATTTGGTTTGGGTTATACAACGTAATTCACATCAAATTTGGTAATTATTTACATTAAAAATTTGGTTTGGATTAGGTTATATCTTCCGGAAGTGGAGCCCCCCCGTAGAGGGGGGGGGGGCGGAACCAACTGCGTCCACATATACACTTTCCCATCCACACAACAATTGTGGGGTGGACCTCGCTTTGCGTTGTAAATATACCAATTACTTCCTTTAGCACTGACACAAAGTGGCAAATTTCTCAAACTTTTTTTGTTTATGACTTTTTAATAAACAGTAACCGCCGATTAAATTATAAGAAAAAGTTACTCAGGGTCATGTCCTTGACAACATATGTCAAGGTCAAGGTCATCGGCGAGGTGTCCGTTAATGTAAATAATTACCCATTTCATTTTTAGGTGAGCGATATTTCTATTGCCATCTTTGACCGGCTTTATATACAAATACATACAATTATAGTAGAGAATTATATAGAATATGTAAAATTTAATCGCGTATAAACTTTACTTTTCCTGAAAAACAATGCAAAAATTATTCTCTTAATTGTTTTTGCTGTATAAACTAATAGAAGAAATATATGAGAAAAAGAATATATATATAAAAG
>NW_021848399.1:40635-41888 GCF_003651465.1 Formica exsecta
AAAACTGAAATTTGGTTTGGGTTAGGTTATATCTTCCGGAAGTGGAACCCGCCCGCAGGAGGGAGGGGGGCGGAATCCACTGCGTCCACATATACACTTTCCCATCCACACAACAATTGTGGGGTGGACCTCGCTTTGCGTTGTAAATATACCAATTACTTCCTTTAGCACTGACACAAAGTGGCAAATTTCTCAAACTTTTTTTGTTTATAACTTTTTAATAAACAATGACCGCCAATTAAGTTATAAGGAAAAGTTACTCAGGGTCATGTCCTTGACAACATATGTCAAGGTCAAGGTCATCGGCGAGGTGTCCGTTAATGTAAATAATTACTTTGCTTACTACACATATACATATATATACAGATTGTCTCACCAAAAGCATCCATCCCCTTTTATCTTTTAAATTAAAAGAGATAGACCATAACAAACATAACAAATATATATATCAAATTAAATGGTTCAAACTGAACTCTATTGTGAGCATAATAACTTGTCCGTTAGAGATTAACGTATGTCATGTTGTCATTTGATCATAATGCTCGAGTCAGAAGTTGGCCATATCGCCAAAAATAAAAAAGTACACGTCGCCCGTGATATTTTAAACCAATAAACTCGTATAATATGTAAAATATTTACATTAAATCATACATCGTTGTATTCGTTTCAAACAGCGCTACAATTTTCATTGTTCGAAATATCTATATTGTTATAAAAAAGTTATGCATACCTTTGCGTTTGTTAACACAGATAGCTTTTGTGAGCAATTACTATGCTCACAATAGAGTTCAGTTTGAACTATTTAATTTGATATACATATATTTGTTATGGTCTATCTCTCTATCTTTTAGTTTAAAAGATAAAAAAGGGTAGCCACTTTTGGAGGGAGACCCTATATATACCCAGATAGTTTATCAAGAGCATGTATTGCAAACTGTATGCTACATATTATGTTAGAAAAACTCCAGCAACACCCGAGCATGGTCGATAAACCATTATTTTACATTTTACACTAGTATCCACAGAAATACTGCAAAAATCGAGCAGATCTTACGTCATAACATACTAAAAGAAAATGCTATAAGAATTGAACAGAACTTGCCGGCATAAAAATAATAGAATTTGGATTACGTGTTGGCATAATATATTAACAAAAAATTAATTTAAATTAAGTATGAGACATGACGTCATGGTATGTTGGCAAAATGTAGTTACAAATCAGGTTTATTTGCAAGCATATTATGACGGCAGAA
>NW_021848399.1:41896-43366 GCF_003651465.1 Formica exsecta
ATGCGCTATCGTTTAGAATAATAATAGTAAAAATACAGCATACACACACACATAGTCTATTATCATAAATTAATAGCAAAAAAATAGAGTAATATCATTTTATTACAATAATATCAGATTATAGTTTTTTTCATTTTCCGCGACCTATTTATCTTATATTCAAGTTTTTCTCACGGGCAGATATAAAATCTGCAAAACGCAGCTAATAAAATTAGAAGTGTAGTATCTATTACAGAATATTAAACTGAATGAAAACCAATCAACGTAATCAATGGAAAATTGGTCATTTGCTGCTTATTTGAGACACAAATTTCCATATAAATAAAATATTCAATTTCATTAATTATTAATAAATTAATTAATTATTTAGATTTGATCATTTTACTTATTAACATTTTGCCGAATCGGTAGATTTACCCTTTTCATGAGTGATCACTGAACAACTGAATGAGTAGATCTTTTTGCGCTACAATGCTGTATGCACTCAATGTAAGCATGTTTAACATATCAATAATGTTGTAACTGGAAATAAAAAAAATAACACTAACAGGTATTTGTTATGAGAGTTCATTTGTTGAAGAGATACAGAAGTGTCTCTAAAATTTGACAGCTCTGAGATTTGACAAGTAAATAAAGATTAAAATTTGAAAGTATTTAGAAGATGATGATTGATGTACAATTTTCGGGAATATTCGCAATGATATTTGTGTGATCAATTTTAACGATCTGTTTCGTGGGTGAATAGTGATGCTTAAAATTAAATATTTGAATCAAAAGGACTTCTATGTCTCTCGGCATTTTGATTCTTGCAAGACTTCATTACATAATATTTGGATATTTTGGCATCAAGTCGACATTTTGTGGGACGTTAACTCAAACATCGATAAACAACATGTATGATAAAAAGGAAGAATTTCATTATTCAATATTAAGCTAAGGATAAATAATAATTGTGCCAACGCTCGTGAGCGGGTAAAACACAGTAAACTGAACAGAAAAGTCCTGCAACATTTTTTTCTATAACGCTTAATAAAGGAGTTATTATTGAGTAAAGTCTGCCAAAATCAGCGCCGACATTTAGCCGCGCGCCTGGTAGTGTGCGTGAGCGCTTCGTCGCTGCGGCAGCGCACACTATCAGGCGAGCGGCTCACCGACGTGCGTCCGGCTAAAAGTCGGCGCTGATTGACCAAATTTTACTCAATAATAATTCCTTTATTAAGTGTTACAGAAAAAAAATGTTACAGGACTTTTCTGTTCAGTTTACTGTGCTCTACCCGCTCACGAGCTCCCAATCTACCTTCACCCGAAGTGTGAAGGTAGATTGGGTCAAACTAAAAAGAAAAGTCCTGTACCATTTTTTTTATAATGCTTAATAAAGGAGTTATTATTGAGTAAAGTCTGCCAAAATCAGCGCCGACATTTAGCCGCGCGCCTGGTAGTGTGCGTGAGCGCTTCGTCGCTGCGGCAGCG
>NW_021848399.1:43397-65484 GCF_003651465.1 Formica exsecta
ACCTTCACACCTCGGGTGTGTCAAAAATTACCGAACACCCTGTATATATATATATATATATATATATATATATGTATGTATGTATACATACAGGATGTCCGACAAGTAAGTGACCAAACGAAAGATGGAGGTAGATTGGATCAAACTGAGTCGAAGAGTCCTAAACTATTTTTTTTATAACGCTTAATAAAGGAGTTATTATTGATTAAGTCTGTCCAATCAGCGCCTTTAGTCGCGCGCTTGGTAATGTGCGTAAGCGCTCCGTCGCTACGGCGACATACATTAACAGGCGAGCGGCTCACCGACGTGCGTCCAGCTAAAAGTCGGCGCTGATGGGCCAGACTTTAATAATAACTCTTTTATTAAGCGTTATAGAAAAAAATGGTACATGACTTTTCTTTTCAGTTTGACCAATCTACCTCCACCTTTTGTTTGGTTATTTACTTATCGGACACCCTATATATATATACCTATGTATGTATGTATGTATGTATGTACACTGTTGGAAAATTTGTGTTAAATTTAATATGTATTGCATAGCCCAAATGATCCACACAATTTTTATGTTAATTTAACATATTATGGATATGTTAAACGTGTGTGTATGTGTGATGATACTAATATTATATTAATATTTCAACACAAAATTAATGTAACTTTTATAGTAATTTGAACTAAATTTTGTGTAAAATTGTGTAAAATATTTTTAATAATAAAATTTAAAAAAAAGTTATTTTAACATTTTATAGTAAATTTTATATGTAATAATTTAATAATAAATAAAAAGAAAGATCAATTGGAGCCTGGACGCGGTACTTAGAGCTCCAATTGGCCTTTTTGTAAAATTTAACAGATAGATCCTGTCACTAATAATACGGAACATATATATCGTAAAATTAAAAATATGTGCACATTGTGTTATTTTCACACTTTTTTCAGTTGCTTTAATAATTTAACATTTGAATTCAATTAACACAACAGCGCAATATGTTAAATTAACACACAAATATGTAAAATATTTAACACAAAACTTTTAACCGGCATATTTTTTAACAAGAAAACACAAATTTTCCAACAATATATGTATGTATGTATGTTATGTGTACACACATACACGCACACATACACACGCACGCACACTTGCACGCGCACTCATACACACACGCGCACCCACAGAGAGAGAGAGAGAGAGAGAGAGAGAGAGAGAGAGAGAGAGAGAGAGAGAGAGAGAAAGAGAGAGAGAGAGAAAGAAGAAGAAAACAATTTATAATTAAATGCTATTAAAAGCGAATTATTTTTTATTTTGTTTAAAGATGTTATACTAAAAAAAAAGAATGATATAATAATTAAAGACTTACTTTTTTTAAAAAGGTAAAAAAGAACGCCAAGAACACGCGCCAGCTGCGAAAAATGTATATTATTGCAAAAAACTGTTTTACAAAATAATGTTATTTTAATCTGTACAAAACAGTTATTTCATTAAAAAAAAATGTTATATTAGAAACAAATTGTAGTGCAAAACAGTTGTTTCAATTTCCTACAAAAAAATGATGTAAAAAATTGCGGCAACTAAGAATAAAACCTTATGCTAATTTATTTCTTTTTTAAATAGAAACATTTTAACCAAAAACACTGTAATACAAAATAGTTCTGATTTCCTATAAAAATAACAATATTAAAATTTTTAAATTTATCCAAAAATTAAATATTGAAAATTAATACAAAATAAAAAAATAAAATTTTTAATTAAAAAACTTGACGCTGCTTAGCTGAATAATATGTTAATGAAATTGGCAACGCCGTTTTTTTAATTAAAAAAACACAAAATATTTTATTTATTATTTTGAATTTACTTTATACAGATTAAAATAATACTATTGTGTAAAACAGTTTCTTACAGTAATATACGTTTTTCACAACTGGCGCGTGTACTTGGCGCTTTTTTTTACCTTTTTTTAAAAAGTAAGTTTTCAGTTATACACATTTACATAAAGACATAAATTCACATATACCGCTATGCAAACTTTTTAGTCATTTTCGAATCATTGTAGAGTACAGTTCGTAATATATTTGCAAATTTTGTGAGATACCACCCACTATATAAACTTGATTGCTTTAAGCGTTATCACACCATTAAAAAGTACTAAAATATATATGTAAGCTTTCATAATATACTAGTAAAGACCAATTTTTAATAATTTTATTTGCCATTTTCATATAATACAGGGTGTCCTGAAAACACCGTACTTTCTCTTAATGGCAGATTCCTTAGAACATTTCAAGACGAAAATCCTAATATAAAAATGTCGAGGCTTTAATAGTTTTTAAACGGGAAGCGATTGTATTTTACGAATGACAGGGCTGAGATTTTGCGTGCTCAGGCACGTCGAAATGACAAGTGAAAAAAGTGCTTCTATGTGTTATAATGGAGCGCTTTTTTTATAATATTATGATTATCGTATAAATTTACAATACGCATTGCATTAATACATTCTTTTTACGAATAATGGATGCAAGAAGGCATCTCAAAAATGATACAAGTAAAAATTTGCGACATGTTTCAACTTCAGCTGTCAAAGTGGTCGATTAATGTTACCATGAAAGTGTTTACTATTTCGCCGTGCCTGAGCGCGCGAAATCTCAGCCTTGCCATTCGTAAAATATAATCGCTTCCTGTTTAAAAACTATTATAGCCTCGACATTTTTGTATTAAAATTTTCGTCTTGAAATGTTCTAAGGAATCTACCATTAAGAGGAAGTACAGTAGTTTTAGGATACCCTGTATAAGAGCTAAATATAAAATAAATTTTTAATAAACTTTATTTTTTAATAATATAGAAAAATGAATTTTATTTTCAAATTTCAATATACTTAATTTTCAAATTATATAAACTTTATGAAAGTTTAAGATAAACATATTATTAAGCGCTGTTCGAAAAAAAACTGTGCGGAGTTATGTCTAACTCAGGCATTTGTTAAAGTGTTAAGTATTTAATTAGATCAGTTGTTTGTGTTACATAAAATTTAACTACGAGAAAACATATATGTTGCATTTATGACTGGGAAATTACAAGTAATCGGTAACTTACCGATAACACTTATGTAATAATTATCTGTAATATTTAGTTCTATTGCACCTTGTAATATTAATATAATTGTGTTTACTAGGCGTGTTCTATTTTTGCCGTGTTTTTGCCATCACGTAATGGCAAGACATGCTCTATTTCTGCTGTTTTTACTGTATTTCTGCTGTCAGTACTTATAGTACTTAATATGATAAATTAGATGTTGCATTTAATTTTTATTGCGTTTTATAGCGTGATGGCACATCATGCTTGATTTCTGCTGTTTTTCTGCCGTTATTATTCAATATGACAAACTTTACTTCATAATTGCTACGTATTTGTTGCTACAACGTGATAGCAAACAATGTTAAATTTTTGTTGCATTTCTATTGTCATATCAGCAAGCTATGTTACGAGAAACTGAGCTTACTGAGAAAGCAGTGCACCGAAATCTGCTGCAAAATCATGATTAAATTTTCTAGCATACTACTAGTATTTTTCTATCTGGGTATGTATATGTGTATACATACCCACACATAGAAGATATTTTAAAATACACTGATAATGCATTTAAGAGTTAATAGAAAAATGATAAAATATAAGCATTTTTAAAGCAGCAATTCGAATCCGGAAATGTCGTGTTTTTCTACTACAGAACAATAAAGGTATATCAAAAGCATTTTTGAAACAGATTTTATAAGTAAATTTTATAAGAAATTTCAACTTTTTATCACAAAACACCGGGATTTGTGTATTTTCGAATTTGGCGCGTTCGAATTATCATCGATAATTTGTATCATATATGTCATCTATCTTTTATTTCTCTTGACATTTTTAAATGAAGGAACTATAAAGTTTTTCTTTGCCCACAAATGTAATTGTGTAGTTAACACATACACACCAACACACAAAACAATATAAAACATAATACTCACAATATGAAATTAACATAACATAAATTTATTTTGTTTTCTCACTTTATATTAATAAAAATTAAATTGACTTGATATTACAATGTTTATTTATTTCTCCTATTTTTTCATATAATACGGTGCAAACCTGGTAACCTAAAGTCTATCTTCCTCAAAATGCATCTAATAGTATTTAATTACTATGTAGCAAAAACATTACATTTTTAGGCATAAGGTGCCGCTTCAAAAATTCTTATTTTATCACCCTCTATTAATTCTTAAGGGTTGTTGGTGTTATTTCGAAACACCCCGTGTATGTGTGTGTGTGTGTGTGTGTGTGTGTGCATATATATATATGTATGTATATGTATATATAAATAAACCAACATTCATATAATTTCCCTATATTGAAACTATGAAATTGACATATTGACAGAGAAACTGGGAGAAGAGCTATATTTGAGTATCCTTCTCTCGTTGCACACACAATCGTTGCTGAATACAGTACTTCATCAGTATCGCTACTGATCGCTACCTTAGAAAAAAAGAAAGGCGGATACTCAAAAATGAGTCTCTAACAATTTTTCTGTCAATTTCATTCTACAGATCGAATGCTTAGACTATGTTCTGTGATTACGTTTACATGTCAATCGGGTTTAATAACATCCGTAGTTTTAAAAATGGCCAATCACAGCTATTCCTCTGACAAATGGAATGATTGTGATTGTCCAGTTTTAGAACTACGAATGTTATTAAACCCGATTAAGAGTAACGTGTAAACGTACGTACGTATGTATGTATGTATGTATGTATGTATGTATGTATGTATGTGCATGCGTGCGTTCGTGAGTATGTGTGTGGGTTTACCACCTTCATATCGTGATAATCCGGATTATATCTAATACATTATTTTCTCTTGTTTTACTTCTCTTCTTCTTTATAATTGTTTCATAGAAACAATAATGCTAAATTTATTTTAAAAAGGTAATTTATAAACATATGTGTATATGTGTGTGTATATGTATCTGCGCGCGTGTGTGCGCAATATTATTTAATGACGATAAAGTCACGCAAGTAACAGCCGCACTGTAACGATGGGTAAGAGAACTGTAAGACTTAACGACGAAAAACTAACAAGACGGTTGGCATCGCCACAGAATTTAATCTCCATCTCTTCAGGATGGTAGTTTATACATTTTGGTGGTCTTCGTCGATACAAGCGTTCTCTCCTTGCCGTGCATGCTCCAGGTTCTGTCAATGCCTCGATAGGTTCAATACTCAACTGTTTACTGCCGCATGGACACAGCGTATCAACTACCAGCAATATCAAATTAGTGTGACGAATCTTTTGAACGCTGAACGGTCTACGAGGCAAAAACAAAAGAAAAAATATATTTGTTAGATCGAAAATTTTCTGATTTATCTTTGGAAATAGATGTACGTTGTAATACATTTATAAGCAATAATTTTGAAAATTCAGAAAAATTTATTTCAAAAATGTGTGTATAGTATGTGTGCGTGATCGTTATAAATTACCTTTCGCATCCAGTAACGTGACAATTAGTGAGCTTTCCCTTCAAAGGATTACTCTGCCCACTGGTATTAAGCCGTTCAGGTTGCAGAATGTACAAATCTGTTTTCTTCTCACAGGAGCGCAATTTTCGGGGATAATGCGCGGAAGTGGCTCGAGTAGTTGGTGGCGAGGCTGGCGCAATTATCGGAAATCTCATAAACATGTTCTCGTCCGATGTTGCCTCCTCTGTCGAATCGACAGGGGTAAGTGAATCGAGATCGTGCGTTTCACCATCGTCCGTGAATATCAAATCGTCTGGAAAAAATTAATACAATTTCTTGAATTAATGAAAATGATAATGGACCTAAATTATCAGATCCATTCTATGAAAACAGACTATTGCAAGGGCAAACATTTTCCCGAAAGAGCATTATCATATACAAATTTTTCAATCTATTTAAAACATATTTTTTATTAATATTTAATTAATCCATGCTTCAATTGTGATTTACCGCTACTATTAGATAATTATATCCTGCATTTTTAACATTTTAATAACTGTGAAATTATAGATTCTATATAATTACCATCTAATTTAAAAATGTTCTCAATTAAAATGGTTTTTAAAACAAATAGTTTTTTTGTGCAGCAAAAACTACATTTATTTTGTTGATTTTGCATAAATCAATGCGAGTAATCAAACTTTGATATTTCTAACATATCGAAATCAAATAACTTTTCTATCTTTTCTTCGTTTTTATATCTTTTATCATATATTAGGTCCTAATTTTATTTTACTATTACATTAGCAAAATGAAAATATTGTTTCTATTGATAAATAAGGTTGGGTGCGTGTGTTCTGTGTAAATACTTATTTCTTGTATAATATATATTTTACATTTTTCGCTCGCGTCACTTTTTTTCATTCCATATGTGATTATGTGATAAATGTAAAGTAGTAAAAAAATAATGCCAGAAAGTATTACAAATAGCTTTCAAAGACTAGAAAAAAATGAAAATTAGAAAGCGCGCAATATAAATAATAGATCCAAAAATTTATAACATATAAATAATTCAGTAAATATTCACATTAAGTCAACCCCTTTAAAAGTCAATGACCTTAACATATGTTGTCAAGGTCATGATCTTGAGTAGCATCCAAGAAGTTTTAACTGTCGCTCGTTGCTTGTTAAAAAGTTATTAACAATTAAATTGTACGATAAGAACAAGTATTAAATGCGAAAATCTGAACTTCTTCGGTTAAAAAGAAACTATGAATTTTATATTAGTTGTATATTTAAGTATTTATGTAAATGCGTGAGCGAGGGAGGGACGCAGCTCCTCCTCCTGCACCCCCCCCCCAAAAAAAAAAACTTATCTAACCCAAATCTCATTTTTATTTAAAAAATAGAAATTGGTTTGGATTAGGTTAGTTTTTTTGGAAGTGGGAGTGCAGGGGTAGGAGCTCTGCCCCTTCCTCGCATTCATTTAAATACTTAAAAACGTTTTTTTCATATGAATCATGCGTGGTTCTTTAAATATTCTGTGCACAGTTTTTTTGTATTAAAAATTTTATCATATTCCGAGAATTTTTTGAACCTACTATATATGTACGAAGCTTAAGAATACATATATACTGAGAATACAGGGATTTTATTTATAAATGCATTTATGAGATACTACCATCCAACGAATGCATTGCATTGTTAGCAAATGTCAATGTCGTTCGCCAGAAATCTTGAATATTGAGGCCTAAAACCAGAGTCCAAAGAAAATTGCCAAATGCCGCCGCTGTTTTTATAATAGAGTTGGATAGAGTTCGCGGCGCTGACGATTGATGAGATTCTTGAGGGCTACAAGTTCCTTGATAATCAATAACAGTTACTTTTCTGAAACATTGCACAAACAAAATACATTAATAGTAGTGAGATTAAATATCTTACAAATTAGTTCGAATGTGTTTGTGTAGTTTTGAACTCTCTACCATTACTATAAAAAATAAAAGCAGTACTTGCAAGTAGATTCGGATCTTGACGAGATAGGTCTTTATGACTATTTAAAAAGATAAGAGCAATACGTTCAAATAGTATCAAATCTAAATGGATCCGCATTTTCTATTTCAAGTTAAAAATCTCACATTTTTTAAATCAAATTATTTTATGATAATCGTAAAGCAACACACATACAATCTCATTTAAATATACCATATTTAAAAATTTGATTTGGTTAAAGGAGTGCGAGAAAAGCGAAAGTGTAAGAACGAAAGTTAAATAGTCAGACTATATTTTTACGATTAGAGAATAGGAAGCGAAGAAGAGTAAAAAGAAAAAATAACGGGAGGGGAATGACGAGATAAATGATGAAATACAGATAATAGATAATAAGAATTATATAGGGAATACAAGAGGCAATTACGAATAAGTACAAAAATTTAGATTAAGAGAAAGAAATGGCAGGTTGCGGATAGCAGAGAATAGAAGAAAAAAAGCAACATCGATGAAAGAGATTCAATATTAAAAAAGAATGTCGATGATGCCGAAAAGGAAAACAGGGTGTTTATTCAACTTTTATAAAAAAATTCTCTAATCTTCCAAGTATTTTTGTTCAAAATTATAATAAGAAAATATATTAAAGATTTTTTGGTGCAACTTTTTAAAATAAGTTTTTTTATTATATACATTTTTTTTGTTTTTTACTCATATAAAAGAAAAATATAGAGCTTCTTAAGTTTTAAGTGCTAAATTTGCAGTGAAGTGCTAGAAATGCAGTGAAAGAAACGAATATCTTTCACTTACACATAACGTTTTCATTTTTTATTGCTAAAAATTACAATACACGGTATGTATTACATATTTAATATTTTGTTAAAATATTGAATATATATAAACAAGGATAATTTTTTTTTAAATTTCCATTTTTAAAGAAAATCCCAATAAAATTCCATGAAAATTTCCTGATTTTTCCAGGTACAAAAGAAATCCCTGAGAATATTTCAGGTTTTCCATGTTTTTCCAGAGAGTAGACTGAAAAAGACTGAATATTACGAGCTGAATGAAATTGAAAAAAAAATTATGCTGATGGAAGATAAAAGAATAAAAAAGGAAAAACAGAAAAGAGAGAAGACAGAGAACGATTAAATTTAATAAATATTAAAAAATGATACAAAAAAGCTTTAAGAAGCAAATTGCGAATATATGCATATACATATCTAAATTATAAATCTCAAAAGTTCTTAAGACTAGAGTAAAAATAAACAAAATTCTTACTATTAAATGTTTCAGTCCTCGACTAGACCCTCTTCAGTAAAGTTATGTGATACACGTAAACTGAATTACGTGTTTCAAAATTCAGATGGTTAAAAATATAAAATTGTAACTTCGGTTCTAAATCGCATGTCCTACTACTGGATATCTCCAGCGAAATGCCAAACGAGGTTGAAATTTATCACCCACCACAGAATTTTTTCAAGAACTTGTGGGAGAAATTTTAATAGATTCCGACGAGAATCTGAAAAAAACGTGGTTACGTGACGAAAACAACAGAATAATAAAAATTGATATGCTAATGAAGAGCCCATTGCAAAAGTAGATAAAAACTGTCAATCGATGAGAACACAGAAAATTATCATGCACGTTCAACTACCGATAATCTAATGAGGTCAAAGACGCATATAAAAATTAAGAGCGATGGAACTCCAAGATGTATATAAACATCGTATATTTGACGCAAGACAAACATACTAGATTTAAATCTTATTGAGAATTGAAATCTTAATGATCGGTAAATAAGAAGAGTGCAACAATTCAGTATCGTCCTGCAGGTTGAGACTGAATTTTTTACTTTTAATAAATAACATTTCAAACGTCAACCTTCTTGCATAGCAAGGCTCCTCATCAAGAATTTATATATGCCAATCACAATCATGATCTGTGTTAATTCTATGATCAGTGATTACTGAGTTGTGAGTATGTGCGCTTTTAATATGATTGTGATGTTCCGAAATATGAGTCTTAAGCAATCTCTTCGTTTGGCCCACATATGATGCATCAAATCCGTTGCAGTTAATTTTGTAAACGACATTATTGTGAAGCAATTGAGGAAATGGATCTTTGTGTACTTTAATGATATTTTTTAGGTTGTCGAGTCCAATATAAGACAAGCAAAGACCCGCATTCCGGACAATCGAATTGACTTTTCCCGATATGGATCTTATGTATGAATGAGGAGAAACGGTTGCGAGTCAGATTCCAAGGTATTTTTAATGCGACTATTGTTTAAGAAACTATTTTTACGATGGAGGAGATAATTCAACCTATGATAAATAGTTTCAAAAATAAAATGTAAAGGATAACAATTTTCCAGTAAAATCTTTATGATAAATTCAAGATATTTTTGATGGTACTTGAGATGGGAAAGCAAAAAGGATCGATCTACAAGGCCAATTATAGTACCTCTTTTTTGGCACAAGAGAGGCTGGGAAAAAAAGTTTAAATATCTCCCTGAGAAAGTAGATTTGTGGTATTAATAAAAAAAAGACGTCCTTCTTGAGAAATAATTGTGACGTCTAAAAAGTTAAGGCGATTATATGCGCCAACCACCATCGTAAATTGCAATCTAAGATGAAACGGATTGAATATGTTAGGTACTGAATCAAAAAACGGGGAAAGAACAGCCAAAGCTATGTCGTTAACATATCTGATATAGAAAGGCACAAAAATAGGGAGTCTGTCAAGAGCTTTCGATTCTAAATCCTGCAAGACAATATCTGCTATTATCGGAGATAACGGAGAACCCATGGATGTGCCAAAGGTTTGTTTATAAACTTTGTCGTTGAAAATAAAAAACGTGGAGTACAAAACCATTCTCACAGCAATCATGAACTCGTTGTAAGGAATTTTTGTATTTATAGCAATTAAATTCCATCGCTTTTCCATACCCTCAACAGCCAGTTCGAAAGGAACATTTGTGAATAATAAGACAACATCGAGACATATAAGTTTATAATGTTTGTCCATAGTAATCGTGAAAATTTTTCTATGAGGTGGAAACTATTATTAACATGGCTTTTAGGAGGTGGAATACTTTTTCGTATAATACTATGAAGATTTTTGTCTGCCGACGATTTCCGGTAAAGATAAAATAATTACACAGTTCATTAAACATATTGAAAATAATGTAGAAAAAATGAAAAAAACATATTCGATTGTTATAGGGAATCCAATTAGCAAAATTGTTTCGGATTTACACAACAGGTTGACGAGGTGGAGAGACCGAAAATTCATTACTGTTCCTACCTATAAGTGCTTACACTCCGACGCCTCCGTTTTGCCTAGAGCTTATGGGTTGCCAAAAATCCATAAAAAAGACAATCCATCTAGAATTGTCTCTTCTATCAATAGCCCTCTCTACTCATTAGCTACTTTCCTTGATAGTATTATACGAAAAAGTATTCCACCTTCTAAGAACCATGTTAATAATAGTTTCCACCTCATAGAAAAATTATCCACGATTACTATGGACAAACATTATAAACTTATATCTCTCAATGTTGTCTTATTATTCACAAATGTTCCTTTCGAGCTGGTTGTTGAGAGTATTGAAAAACGATGGAATTTAATTGCTATAAATACAAAAATTCCTTACAACGAGTTCATGATTGCTGTGAGAATGGTTTTGTACTCCACATTTTTTATTTTCAACGACAAAGTCTATAAACAAACCTTTGGCACACCCATGGGCTCTCCGTTATCTCCGATAATAGCAGATATTGTCTTGGAGGATTTAGAATCGAAAGCTCTTGATAGACTCCTTATTTTTGTGCCTTTCTATATCAAAATAGTTGACGACATAGCTCTGGCTGTTCCTTCTCTGTTTTTTTATTCAATACTTAACATATTCAATTCGTTTCACCTTAGATTGCAATTTACGATGGAGGTGGACGCATATAATCGCCTTAACTTTTAGACGTCACAATTATTTCTCAAGAAGGACATCTGTTTTTTGATTGATACTACAAACCTACTTTCTCAGGAAGATATTTAAACTTTTTTTCCCTAGACTGCAATTTACGATAGAGGTGGGCGCATATAATCGCCTTCACTTTTCAGACATCACAATTATTTCTCAAGAAAAACGTCTGTTTTTTTATTGATACTACAAACCTAATTTCTCAGGAAAATATTTAAACTTTTTCTCCCAGCACATCCCTTGTGCCAAAAAAACAGGTACTACAATTGGCTTTGTAAATCGAGCCTTTTTTCTTTCCCATCTCATGTACCATCAAAAATATCTTGAATTTATCATAAAGATTTTACTGAAAAATTGTTATCCTCTACATTTTATTTTTGAAACTATTTATCATAGGTTGAATTATCTCCTCCATCGTCGAAATGGTTTCTTAAACGATAGTCGCATTAAAAACACCTCGAAATCTGACTCGCGTTTATTTTTCCTCATTCCATACATAAATTCCATATCGAAAAAATTCAGTTTGATTGTCCGGAATGCGAGTCTTTATTTGTCTTATACTGGACTCGACAACCTAAAAAAGATTATTAAAGTACATAAAGATTCACTTCTTCAATTGCTTCACAATAATGTCGTTTACCAAATTAACTGCAACGGTTGTGATGTATCATATGTGGGCCAAACGAAGAAAATGCTTAAGACTCGCATTTCAGAATATCGCAATCATATTAGAAGGGCACATACTCAGAACTCAGTAATCACTGACCATAGAATTAAGTCACGATTGTGATTGGCAGCATATACAAATTCTTGATGAGGAGTCTTGTTATGCAAGAAGGTTGATGTTTGAAATTATTTATTAAAAGGCAAAAATCCAGTCGCAACCTGCAAGACGATACTGAATTGTTGCATTCCTCTTATTTATCGATCATTAAGAAGCTCAATAAGATTTAAATTCAGTATGTTTGTCTCGCGTCAAGTATATGATGTTTATATACATCTTAGAGTTCCACCGCTCTTAATTTTCATACGCGTCTTTGACCTCATTAGATTATCGATAGTTGAACGCGCGACATGATAATTTTCTGTGTTCTCATCGATTGACAGCTTTTATCTACTTCTGCAGTGAGCTCTCCATTAGCATATCAATTTTTATTATTCTGTTATCTTCGTCATTTAACCACGTTTTTCTCAGATTCTCGTCTGAATCTATTAAAATTTCCTCCACAAGTTCTTGGAAAAACTCTGTAGGTAATGAATTTCAACCTCATTTAGCATTTCGCTGAAAATATCCACTTGGACGTGCATTTTAAAACCGAAATTACAATTTTATATTTTTGACCATCTGAATTTTGAAACACGTAATTTGTTTTTACTGAAGAGGATCCAGTCGAGGACCGAAATGTTCAATACTAAGAATTTTGTTGATTTTTACTCTAGTCTTAAGAACTTTTGAGATTTATAATTTAAATATGTATATGTATGTACATCCGCAATTTGCTCCTTAAAGCCTTTTTGTATCATTTTTTATCTATTGATGAGCATTTTATATTTATATCAATAAATATTATAGATTTTATAAAGAGAAAGAGAGAGAATAAGAAAAGAGAAATGGAGATTAAGAAATTGTGCACATGTTTTCAAAAAGAGTCATAAAACGGAAAGAACTCATCTAGCTAGATTGGCAGAAAGAATATAGGAATGGAGAAGAGCAGATGAAACCGAGAAATGGAGGAAAGCACACGGAGAATAAAAGCCTCGGAATTGGGTTATTATAGAGAGAATTAAACGGTATAAAGGCGGAAAATGAAAGCAAGAAGGAAAGAAACAACAAAATTATGAAATTTTGAAACTAGGAGAGAAAATAAGAATAGAAAAAAAATAAGAAAAAAAGAAAAAGAAATAGGGGAAAGAATAGAGAAATTAGAAGAAATAGTAAAAAAAAAACGCAGATGAGAGAAGATGAAAAAGATATTGAAAACAGAAGAGAAGAAAGATCTCTCCCTTTTTTCTTCTAAATGAATAAAAGAGAGAAAGTAAATAAGAGAAAATTAAAAGAATAAAAAAGAAGATGGAACAATTAGAAAATAAGAAAAGATAATAATTTAAGAATGAAAACAATGCATGCAAAGGAAGAAAGTGAGTAGGAGATACTGAAAATGATGAGAAAAGGATTAGTGGTAGGTAAAGATAGTGGTAGAAAGATAGTTAAAAAAGATTAAGGTTTTAAGAATAGAGAATAGAAAAGTGATAAGGATGTGGAAATAACAAATTGAGAAGTAAAGCAAGAGGTAATGAAAAAAATATTCATAGATTATGATTTTTTAATGACGAAGGAAAAGAAATTGGTATAGAGAAAAATAGCAGAAAGAGCGATGAAAGAAAGAAGAGAAGAAAAGGAGAATATAAGAGAGGATATAGAAAATTAAGTGAGATAAAGTGGAATACAAGAAATTACAAATATAAAAAAGTTGATATAAATAGTGCAAAAAACAGACTTTAAAGAAAGAAGATTTTTGGAGTTAAAGGCGTAAAAAGAGCAGGATAATAAAAAAATAAGGTTACTCACAATGAGAAGTAGATGGAGATAAAGAAAAGATAGATATAAAGATACTCTTTTTTAATATAATCAAAATTAAGAAAAAAAGATAAAAATTTCTGGGAATATATATAAAAAACGGACTCCACACACTCCTTATATCGAAAATGACTCCCCATGGATTTTGTTCAAACTTTAGGATTTTGTAGTTCACTGTAGTGACGCTGAGCAAAAGACTTAACTGGTAAGCCCTTTTCCGTGCCAAAACTGATAAGATCAATTATATGTTTTAAAAATCGGTACAATCGTTTTTGAGGTTGCTGATTTCGAATCCGGACTCGTAATTTTGATATCGCGCATCCCTGACACTATACGTCCAAAAAGAACCTAATTTTTCGCAACATCTGTTAGAATTTAAAAATTAGTCCAGTCGGCGGACTTGACACAAAATTAACACAATATCTCAAAAAAAGAATCCTAAAAAAAACAAAACCTCAAAAAAAATATTTTAAAAAATTTTAAAATTACAAAAAAACTATTTTAAAAAAACGGAATGTAAAATTCCATCATAGCCTCCACGTGGCACACTCTGGTGGTCGTGATTTCTTGGTCACCAACTAATAGCGAGGGTATATTTTTCGCTTTCGAGCTATACTTCGGCTCATCGTCTCGAAAACCGTTCAAAGAGAGCATTTTCGGGCACCATATTAACTGAACGATGACGAATTTATAGTCTCTAAGCTCAGATTCCGATTCAACGACCCAAAAAACTCTAGGATACCAAGTTTTATCCAGATCCATCGAAAATCGGAGTTATTCAATGTACGCATATATGTATCATTATCAGTTCTGGCACGAAAATTTTAGGCGCATATATGCGTCATTACCAGTTAACTGGTTAATGAGTACAATTGCCTAGAAATTATAGTTTAGTCCGCAGAGAACGTTCAAAGTTGCGGGCAATGTGGCTTTGCTAGTAGCAAAGTCCTGCCAGAGACCGAGAAACTACTAATTAGATCTGCACACCAGGATAGTGCATGCAGGCGCAGAAGGCAATCTCTTTACTGCATTATGGCACATCGGGCTTATTCCCCGGTTGGCTGAATTTATTTTATAAAAAGAAATTGTTCGAAGGCCTCGGAATATAGACAGGACAAAGACTCGGCGAGGAAAAAGGATAATGCGATTGGGAAATTGGAAGATAAGGAGCTTCAATAGGAAAGAAGTAGAGCTCGTGCAAAAACTCGACAACATGAGACTGGATGTGTTAGCATTAACAAAGATCAAGAAAAAGAGTTAGAGCTATATCATCCTTGATAACAATCACTTATTTATATTCAGTAAATCAGAAGTAACCATATAGGACAGAGCACAGACCGGAGTGCCTTTTCTCATCCACAATCGTTTCAGAGAAGCCATCGTGAGCTGTGAGTTCGTCAGTGGTAGGATGCTGACGGTGAATTTGCAGTTTGCATCTAATCAATCCGTACAGACTTTAATGGTTGCTTACAACCCCATGGATGATGCAATTGAAGAAATTAAAAATCAGTTCTATGAGGAGTTACAGAAAATTATTGATGATTCTAAAGAACGTATAATTATGCTAGGAGATTTCAACGACAGGATTGGTCTGCGGCAGGATGAGTACCAGGTTGTAAGAGGGCCCTGTGGAGAATCTTTGTTTAACAACAATGGAACCAAACTCCTGGAATTTTGCATGTCCAACAACCTTGTAACGATGCATCACTCCACGGTTACTGCACCGTTACCCGGCCGCCGATCCGCCGGAAGTCCGCCGCCCGACGACCACCGGTCGGGCACATTGCGGAGGCGCTGAGCGCCCATTTTTAAACGATATATAAAACGCGGAAATCTATAACCGCCGGTAGGCGCGCAAACACAGAGAACCGTCGCCGCACTCGGGTAACCGCCCCGACCATTACCAAAAATACCCGAGTTGCGCGCGCCGTTTCACCGATAAACAAGATACCGTTAGAACAATAGGCAAATTACGCAGACGCGCGCGCCGAAAACCGGTATAAATAGAGCGCGTTTTTGACTATCGAGACCAGATCTTCCGCACCGCCAGAGTCCGTAAGACGCCTGGAAAACCGCGAAAGCGGATTATTACCTTGTAATAACAAACAGCCTCTTCGTCTTCTTCGTCCACAAGTTGGTATATTTATACATTAAAGAAAAACCCTCCAAGGGAAAACGAATCATAGACTACATCTTAATGGAAAAAACTGACCCACAGGGTTTTAGATGTACATATTTTCCGTAGACTAGAGATTGGCAGCTACCACTATCTACAAATTGCAAAGCTGGAATGCTCCTACAATGCCTAAACCCACTAGGAAGAATTCCAAACTTAAAATCAAGAGCTTCAAGCTCTGCAAGGTGCCTGTCTAAAGTTGTTCTAGACCAAAATAAGAAAGATCTCGGCACAGATTTTTAATGCGAATGAGAATTTTGAAGCTTCATGGGGTGGTTTTAAAAGAACAGTGTTTACAAGCAGCTAGAGAAGTGTGTGGTGAGTCCAGAATCGGCGACTGCAAGAAAAGAACAGTTTGGTGGAATAATGATTTAAAAGCTGAAATAAGCCATAAGAAAGTTCTGTGAAAAAAGTACCTTGTTGGTAAACAGACAATGAATGATTGATGACAAATGATTACGAAGCATACAAAATTCAGAGGACCAATGTAAAGCAGCTAGTTAAGGCAGCAAAAGAACAAAGCTGGGCTGAGTTCGGCGAAAAAAATTAAAAGAGATCACAAAAGAAACTCTAAGCTTTTCTACAAAACTTTAAAGAACCTACGGAAAGAAAAAGAATGTCCTCTTAAATTTGTCAAAGACAAGAGTGACAACTTGTTGAGACAAAACTCAATGATACTGGGAAGGTGGAAGAAGCACTTTGAGGACTTGCTGAACGAAAAAGCGGACGACACCTCGACGGAGACAGAATGGATGGGCCAAAGACAAACGGACGCTACCACAACACAATTACTGCTGCGGAGTTGCGAACGGCGATTCGAAGGATGAAACTCGACAAGGCGGCAAGGTGTGATGGTATCACACCGGAAATGATTAAATATCTTGAGGAGGCAGGAGAGGCTATGTTTCTAAAAGTTGTAAACCTGGAGAACAAAGAATATTTCCGAGAATTGGAATGTGGCAGCAATTCTTCTCTCGTTTAAAAAAGATATAATGAAGAATGTAAAAATCACAGAGATATCTTCTTGCTGTCAATGGGAAAATTTACTCCAGAATCCTGGAGTAAAGGCGAAGGGCGATAATGGAGCCACAACTGTAAGAAAGCCAGTATGGCTTCAGACCAGACCGAAGCGCTAAAGATTTAATCTATGCAGCAAGAACAATTTACGAGAAGACAATAGAGTATGAGAAAGTTATCCATATAGAGGTTGTTGATTTGGAAGCTGCATTTGATTATGTGAAAAGGGAAAAGCTCTGGAGAACTCTTGAGGAAAAGGAAGTACCAGAAGAGTTAATGCGAGCGATTCAGTGTATGTACAGGAAAAGTAAGAGCCTTGTAAGAACAGCCAACCTTGAATCTGACATCTTTCTTGTTAAGCAGGAAGTAAAACAAGGGTGAAATTTGAGTCCTTTTGTTTATAATTCTGATAGACTTGGTGACTAAGCAATACAATTCAGAAGCTAAAAAGTTCAAACTTGGTAACTATAAGATGCAGCCAGTGTACTTCTTTGAGTCATTCTTTGCTGACAATGTGATGATTGTTGCCGACTCCTGTGAAAAGCTACAGTTCAATCTCGAATGGCGGTGGTGCTAACCAGAAGAGGGCTCAAGATTAATGTTGAGAAGACAAAGATAATGACAGTGGGACGTTCCTCCTTCACTCACCAGGTGACATTGTTTGGTGAGCGCCTCGAGCAAATTAGCTGTTTTAAGTATTTGGACATTCATCTTGTCAGCGACGGAAGAGTCGATAGGGACATTGATGACTACAGCGGGTTGTCTCTTTTCTCCATCAGACAGGGCTTCCTCAACAAAGGAGAAATCAGCAAGAGGACAAAGATCGCAGTCTACAAGTCAACATTTATTCCAACTCTGACCTTTAGCTCGGACTTCTGGTGCCTTACTGGAAGGCAACGAAGTAGGCAATCACTGAAGGCAAACACTGAAGGTATCTACGCAAGGTGAAGGGAAAGACAAGACGGGACCGTATCCGGAACCAGACCATCTGCTCAGCTCTAGAAGTGGCACCACTGACCATCATAATCCAATAAATTCAACTGTGTTGATTTGGGCACCTTATGAGGATACCACAAGGAAGAACAGCTAAGACAGCACATGAAACACGGCCAGAAAAATGTCAATCCCGAGGATGACCCCGCTGAAAGTGAATAGACGATGTCGCGGATATCTTGCGGCACAGAGGACTTATTCTTGGTGAGAGAGCTTGTCTGTCAGCTGACAGAAATAGATGGAGGTCTTTCACCCTCGATACCGTAAAGTTCGAGAGAATGGATTAAATAAAAAAAAAAATAAATATGAATATTACTTGAATTTTAAGATATTGACTTGATTATTAGATTTGATTTAGAAGTACAATTTCCTATTTAGTTCCTCTAATTATGGAATTTCTCCATATGTACTTTCACAAACATTAATGTCACATTTCTTTTACGTCACAATAGGTAGATTCTATAACAACACGCGCAACTGAATTCATGCAAATACATGGCGATTGGACAATTCGCAATGTGATGAGAATATCTTTTAATTTCCGTTTTCCAAGAATTTTCTGTTTTTATCCCAGAGAGTAAAAATTAGGAAAACTTTACTGTACATATTAAATTTGATCACAGCCCTATTTAATAACATAGAACTTTTTGTTCTGATCTATATTTTAAAAGATAGAGATTATATTGTTGTAACTTTCCATAATATGTAACATTATCCAATCCTGTCATATTGTGTGATTTTTTTAATAAAATATTTGGACAATATATAACTTTTTCTTCTCCATAAAAAAATTAATATTACCAAAAATCAATTATATGTATAAAGGAAGAAGACAAAAAATTTTGATGAAATTAATATGTTTGAAAAAAATCTTAAATTTTAAAAAATTTAGATCTGTTTATGTTTTATAAACTTTATTAAATAGTAAGCATGAATTTATCTAATCAGAAAAAAATAAGGTAAATGTTCAGATTAACTTACACCTCACGGATCGTTTTCATTTTCACATATATTATAGAGGGCACATTCCTAAGTAATACGCACTTTGAATTTTGTGGCGCTCTCTTCTGGTTCCTGGAGATATGCAATTTTAAAGTTTCACAGTTTTAATGCTTTTTCTGTTAAAAAATTAAAAAAAACAAAGTTTGTTTACGTTGTATTTGTGTAAAGAGACGTGGAAAAAGTCTTTGTTTATATTTCTGGAAACGAAGTTTCTTGAATTTTTCCATTTTCCACGCGAAGCGAAGTTCAACGCAAACCTATGTGTCTAGTTTTTTAATAGTGGAGCCCCCCCGCAGGAGGGCGGAACATACTGTCTCCACGCATATACTTTTTAATGTGTAAATATAAAGTGGAAAGTTGTAAACCCCTGTGAAACCTTACTTCGCATTAAAAAGTATATGCGTCGAGACAGTATGTTCCGCCCCCGGATAAAGTTCCGAAAAGGTCCCATCTCCGATTTCGATGAAACTCAGTATTCTTACGTATTTTGATGCGCTGATTACGAATATCATGGTAAAAACTGGCGACTATTTGATTTTCATGGTGAAAGCCATGAAAAACCCATAAAAATTATAGTTTTTTACGCTTATCTCAGTAAATACAGAAAATCATGATAAATGTTTTAAACAAAAGTTTTAGATCTCATAGAGATAAACATTTTATATCCTATTCATTTTTACCGTACAAGTGATAGTTTTCGAGAAAATCAAAGTTAAACATATATCTCAAACCAATTGCTGTATAGGTGAAACTACAAAGGCTGGCAGTACTGCGTAGAAGTCCCAATGTATAACCTCGCTTTGCGTGGAAAGTTGCAAACCCATGTGGAACCTCGCTTCGCGTGGAAAAGTGTATGTGTGGAAACAGTAGGTTCCGCCCCCCTGCGGGGGGCTCCACTACCAAAAAACTAGACAAATAGGTTTGCTTGGAACCTCGCTTTGCGTGGAAAGTTGCAAACCCATGTGGAATCTCGCTTCGCGTGGAAAAGTGTATGCGTAGAAACAGTGAGTTCCGCCTCCCTGCGGGGGGGCTTCACTATCAAAAAACTAAACATATAGGTTTGCATTGAACCTCGCTTTACGTGGAGAAGCAATATTTTTATCTGCAGTAAAGGATAGAAATTCGTAAAGCTTCATTGCTGTATTTCTTTTGAAATTTCTAGCGGAACTGAACAAGTGTACGATTCTGAAGTGTACTAGCAGTAACATAAAAACAACTTTAAATGTAAACAAAAGAAATTCTTAGCGAAAATATACTGACAGTGACGCAAATGTAAACAAAAAAACATAAACACGCAAGTAAGATATAGTGAAAAGATCATAGAAATAACCTAATTATTTATGATTCTATGTCAAGATGAACTTAACGTAATACTTTACAAATCCTTTGGGTAAATGTTCAGATTAACTTACACCTCACGGATTGTTTTTATTTTCACATATATTATAGAGGGCACATTCCTAAGTAATACGCACTTTGAATTTTGTGGCGCTCTCTTCTGGTTCCAGAGATATGCAATTTTAAAGTTTCAGATTTAATGCTTTTTCTGTTATAAAATAAAAAAAAATAAAGTTTGTTTACGTTGTATTTGTGTAAAGCAGACGTGGAAAAAGTGTTTGTTTACATTTCTGGAAACGAAGCTCCTTGAATTTTTCCATTTTCCAAAACTAAACACATAGATTTGCGTTGAACCTCGCTTTGTGTGGAATAGCAAATGTAAACAAAAAAACATAAACACGCAAGCAAGATATAGTGAAAAGATTATAGAAATAAATGCGAAAATTTTGATACTTCAAAATTGCATATCTCTGAAACCAGAAGAGAGCGCCACAAAATTCAAAGTGCGTGTTACTTAGGAATGTGCCCTCTATAATATATGTAAAAATGGAAATGATCCGTGAGGTGTAAGTTAATCTGAACATTTACCATCCTTTGTATATCTTTCTCAATGTTTGAAGAAGAGAGTGCATAATCAAAAAATAAATTTTTTAATTAAAATTCCAAAAATACATAAAATAAAAATTGATTTTATATTATGTATTATTAACCCATAGTAACCACACCAGTGCAAGTTTGCACCACTTAAAATTTCTTGCTTCTGGATCTTTCTACCTGCGTTCTGTAACGGCCTCCTCCCACTATGACAAATATGCCATTACCCTAGGGTACTAACTGCACAGTGAGCCAGCATCATTTGTTTTGAAACCGCTGCAGCAGCAGTATCAAAACTTTGAGGAGGTGCTTATTTGCATTAGTGTGGCAGCAGCGTGTGCAAAGTCGGTGCTCGATAAAATAATTAGTTTTGCATTTTTGTATAATAAACAAGTGGAATTGTATTGAATGTAAGTATTTAAATATATTTTGTTGTTTTTAACATAAAAATTTACAATTTTGTATGATCATTTACATCCTTAACAAAACAAGTCATGTAGACGCAAGAAGTGCGTGTTCGGAGTCGAAATGTATCGCAGGTATTGTTGCCATTTTACCGCATGTTTGAAGAAAGAGCGAAGGCAAAAAAAGCATAGTTTATTTAAGATTAAAGAAGAGGAAGAATAAGCAGTAGAGAAAGAGAGAAAGAGAGTTAAAATTAAAGAAGAGGGAGTATAAGCAAAAGAGAGGAAGAGTGAGAGAAAGAGATAGAAGGAGAAAAGAAGGAAAATAAATATAATATCAAGTAATAATATTGTTCAGTATTATTAAATATATTGTTTAATATTATTAAGAAATCCCAGACAGCACAAAACGTCCTCAGGATCATCCTGAATATGTCCAATGATATTAGTTAATTATATCGCTTAGGTAATAATATTAATAATATCGCTTTTCCGCGATGCTGATTGGCTGTCTCGCTTGTGCGCTGCG
>NW_021848400.1:0-7695 GCF_003651465.1 Formica exsecta
ATATATATATATATATATATATATATATATATATATGGTATTATCCAGCATACATCACTATTGAAACATTAATTAAGATTATAAAAGTTGGGTTTTCTAATGAGAATAAAGCAAAGGTGAAGTATTTATAAAATACTAATCGGTATAAATCGTAATCAGTCTGGCAAGAAAAAATTGTGACTAGCAAGATATGTAAAAAGTCACAATAGTGAAGTTATAAATATGTTATTACGCGATGGAAATAGAGATTACACCTTACAATGAAGTAAAGCTTAGGTATGTGCGTACTGTGACGTTTCTTAAGCATGCGCGCTTAAGGAGGAACTGCACGGATCAGCTACATCAAAAGTTATATAATAAATTTAATACATTTCGAGATTCATGAATTTAACATTACGCAAAGTAGGTACCACATTCTATCCTCTCTTATAAAGTAAAGATTTGCTCTTTACAATTCTTTTTTATTTTCATAAATTTTTGTGTATAGTCGTTATAAAATGTTCGTAATATACTATAAAAAAGTTAGTTTGATATAAAATAATATTTACGATTTTGAGATTAAATTATATTTTACAGGGCAAATCTTTACTTTTTAATTCATAAATTAATTATTAACCTTATATTTTAAAAGGCTAAAAGTGTGCTTTTTGGCAAATTCATGAATATCTCAAAATGTATTAGATTTATTAACTTTCGACGTAGCTGATCTGCACAATCTCTCCTTAAGAATTATAGCTTAAACATACTATGTATGCAAATAGCAATTAGATCATTATTTGCATATAGCATATTATGCATATGAAATCAGTTTCTATCATGTATCTCATTGTAATAAAAAGTCAATTTACGATGCAGTATTTTTCAAATGCGTAGGGACGTTTGCAAGGAAAATTCAAATAAGATATAGTATATTGTAGTGTGTGAGTAATTACATACATTGTGGATTTGAGTAGCGCAAAGCGAAAACAAGACTTGAGAATTACAGATCAAGAACGCAGTATCACTCTGCAATCGAGTCTTGAAGCGAAAAGAAGTGGAGACGATTATATAATTCTTTGCTTCTTAAAAAAATTTTTAAAAAAAATTCTTTTTTTTTTAGAAAAACATCTATTCTCTTATTCTCTCTTTTTCTCGCTTATCTTATTGTATTTAATTATACTACATTTGTAATTATAAAGCATGATAAATTGTAATATATAATTAGTGATGATCTAGTGATATCTGCTAAAAGTGTTACAAATATCTTGGTGAAACATCATTCCTTTTTAATATCAAGTGCTCCGACATAACGGATAGTAAGTATCGAAATCTTGCAATTTTTTCAGCATCATGTAGTTAAAATTCTAGGTATCATATTTTATTTTTTTCCAGATACAAAGTAATTCGCGCAAAGTTAAAATATGATGTAATCAAAAACTTATTAAACAAAGTAATATGGGCGAGTATTTTATAATGAAACACCAAATTTATTTCTGTTCATTATCTCGATTTTTTAAACCGTATTATATAAAATTATGGCAAGTAATTCTTCGCGAAATTCGGCTATATATATTTCAATTAAACAGTGATGATAGAGCGCTTACATTACTGTGCAAATGTACGTTTGATCAAAGATTAGAAGTTCAATATTGATTTAATATTTTATAAACGCCCATATGTATCACATCTTCAAATTTCTGTTAAAATGAGAATAATTAGACATTTGAAATAATAAATTCTTTTAAAGATTCCAATGAAAAAAAACGGTAGAAAAATGGAATATAGAAAATTTATTACGGTTTTCATGAATCCATAGATTAATAAGCGAAGATTTCACATTTGAATGAGTTACATAGAAATAATCGAGATATATTTTGCCAAAGAAATATTTTCAATCACATTAATCTTATATTTGATTTTGATCGATGATATACAAGGTGTCCTAGACCACCCGTACATCCCTTTTCTTTCAAAAATTAAGCATTTTAGAGAAAAACTTTTTGAACAAAAATTGTATGGTTTTGAGGGGAACATAAGATGGTGTCATTGGTTTGACCTTGGATGGCATCGTTAAGGTCAAGTCAAGGACACCATCTTATGTTCCCCTCAAAACCATACAATTTTTGTTCAAAACGTTTTTCTCTAAAATGCTTAGTTTTTGAAAGAAAAGGGGTATACGAGTGGTCTAGGACACCCTGTATATTTATATATCCATCATATCTATTTACATTAATAAAGTGTCTTTATAAAATTTTATCGATTAATAGAGCTAATAACGATATAAACATCGTATGAATGAAATCTTTATCAATCTCTGTGTGTGTGTGTGTGTGTGTATGTGTGTGTGTGTGTGTGTGTGTGTGTGTGTGTGTGTGTAAAATTCCAATGTAATTCTAATTTAAAAAGTAACTATAGTAATTTATGCATTTACATATTTGATAACTTACAAGCTGTTTAATATGTTTACAGGTTATAAAAATGGAGTTGATCTCTTTGATACTGTGCGCCTTGTTCGTTGTTTTAATAATCTCAATTATATCGACAGTATATCATCATTACATTCTTCGACGAAAGCTCAAAAATATTCCTCAAATCGGTAGATTTCCTTTTGGCGTGGCATTTGAATTAATGAAGCTGTCCGACTATGGTGAAGAACTTTATAAATAAGATATTGTCATGATATGCTTTTACAAATATTATTTATATATTTTTAGCAAAGATCTTAAAACAAGGAATTCGTCGTTTATTTTAAATCAGTATAATAATTAGTAAATGTTGAATATCTGATTATGTACTTATCCACAGAACGCGTACTATGGTTTGCGCAACGTATGGTTGATTTTAAAGATGGAATTTTCATATATTGGATTGGCTTGAAACCACTTATTAGTATTTATAAACCTGAAATTTTAGAGGTAAGAATAAATAGGACTCGGTATTTATTATATTTGCATAATGAAAAAAATTGTTTTGTCTCTCGATCGAGACAGTTCACGGTAAAACTGTACTTTCCAAGTTAATTTAGCGATCTAGTCAATTATCGGTTTCATGTTTAGAATATTAAATAGGATGTTTTTTTCCTAATGATACACCAGAAAAAATGTAATTAACGATACATGAAAAAGTAAGTCGTAAAAATTGAATAAAATTGTTGCATATGAGGCTCTGTTCTTGAAAAAATTAAAAATTTGAAAAAAGATATCTTTTTTAATATAAATGTGATAAATTATTATTCGCATGGTTATATTGTTTTTAAACACATTTTTACAGATTATTTTACCTAGCACCGTAAATATCGAGAAAGGATTTCCTTATTATATGATGGAATCTTGGTTAGGCAAAGGACTTCTAACTTCTACAGGTAAACGCATAAACTCATTTACGTCTAATTTTAATATCTCATTGAAGATAAAAAGTAAATTGCAGCTTACATTAGATTATGCGTTTTTGTTATATGGTTATTGGCAAAAGAATTTTGGACAAATCACGAAAAACAAGGAATAGTAAAATTTCACTCTAATACAAATATGCAAATTTGTATACCTATATTTATACTCTGACAAAAAAAAGATATTCTTATTTATTAAATATTTACTTATGTAAATATTATATATTTGTAATAATAATATTTTACTTATGTAAATATGATTTTACATTAATGTTAATTATTCATGTAAACTGGCGCGCCTTAAAACGTTATTCAGTTTTATGTGGAATTTTTTTTATTTACATGAGCTGTTCGGAAATCATCTAGTATCAAGTCACTTAGTTGTAGTACTTAGTCAACGAGTAATCTCCGGTAGGTTTGCAAAATAAAATAAGAAACAGGAAAAATATTTATTATACATAAAAGTTACTTACATATATACACTATTTTTGGACATAATCGTCATTCGAATTGAGGCACTTGTCGTGATAGAAGGTTTTGTATGTCCTCATCAAAGTACAGTGTTGCTAAACTGGAATCTCAATCAACTTCTAACAAAACAAGAAATAAAGCCACACTTTCGTGCATGTAAACAGATAAAAGTCATTCGGTGCAAAATCCAGACTACACGGTAGTCAGGAAACTTCCATCGGAATTTTTGGATGTACAATAGGAGTTCGATCACCCACCTTATGGCCCGGAGTTTGCACCAAAAAATTTTTAGCTATTCACACGCATAAAAGTGTGACTAAGGACACAGCGATTCGAAGGCAATGAGGAGCTGTTGAGCAATGCTAGAAGTTGGCTAATTGTAAGATTCCAGTTTGGCGGCGTACTTTGATGCGTATACAAAACCTTGTATTATGCAATAACAAGTGTCTCAATTCGTATGGCAATGATGTCGAAAAATAGTGTATATATGTTAGTAACTCTCTCTTTTGTATATAATAAAATATATTTCCTGTTTTATTTTGCAAGCCTACCGGAGGTGGACGGTGGACTTCCAAATAATCCTCGTACATTGCAAACATTCAGTGGCGACATGCAAGAAAAACAGAACTAAAATGCGATAAAAACTGTATAATAATATGTGCTTTTTGTTTATATTTATATAAATTATCTGTGCGCATTTATATGTATTCTTTATCTCTTTTACGATATTTTTAATAAGTAAATATATTGCTGATTGTGTGGTATTGCTTCAGGAAAACAATGGAACCATGATAGAAAACTTATTACACCGACGTTCCATTTTAGTATATTGGACCAATTTGCTGTGATTATGTCTGAAAAAGCAGAGATCTTGACAAAATATCTCGAGAGGGAAATAGCAAAGAATCCAGAGAAAGCCATCAATATTTTTCCGTTTGCTAACAATGTTGCTCTCGACGTTATATGTGGTACTAAATAAATAAATCCCTTTCTTTCGTATAATCACGGATTACAATACTAGTATAATTTCAATGAGCTCGATTTTTGACATTGCATATGTAAATCAATGCAAAAAATCGAATTTTACGTCACATTTAATTTAATTGTGAATAAATAATGTCTTACTCTCGTAGATATTTAAATATAAAAAAAATTTTATATCGGTATTAATTTTTGTATATAACAAAATTAATTTGAAAGTCATAAGTATCAATTTTATTTCTTTTATGTAATTTATAAGCAATAAAATGTAGCATACTTTCATGAGGGAATTATGACGATACTAAGTCATTATTTTGCATAGAAACGGCGATGGGTGTGGATGTACATGCTCAAGAAAGTGAAACCAAGTATACCACAACAATACATAGGTACGAAAAATTATGAATTACATTATTTTATTAGTAATAAAATAATTAATAACAGTAATAATTTATTAACAAGATTTTTTAAGAATTAATATAGCAAATTTTGTATGATTATAAATATACATGTATATGTATAATTAATATATAATAGCATAAATATACTGTCATATCGGTTTACCGTTTTAATCGTACTTTTAGAACATCTAAATTAATATTTGATCGATTTATTCAACCGTGGTACTGGTCGGATTGGTTGTACGACATAATGCCTTCGGGAAAGGAACATAAATCATTGGTTAATATAATACATACGTTTACGAAAGAGGTATGCATACAAAAATCCTAATATAATACATTATGTATTAAGATATCGGCAGAATTTTATTAAATTAATTATTTACATTGTTTTTTGTTGGGGTGAATTCAACAAGCTTACAACAAATAAATGATAAATTTCAGGTGATACGTAAGAAGAAGATCGCACGACAATCGGGAAACAGGTCTACCAAATCGGAAAACGAGGATGACGAACTTGATATAGGTATGATTATTAAATTATTATATTATCGTTATACATATGCTTTGATGGCTTGTGTAAAAATTTTTAAAATTATTTTCATGAAATTTATTTCGATAGGTAAGCGAAGGAGGAAAGCTTTTCTGGATCTGTTACTAGATCAGAATGAGAAGGACGAAACTCCGTTAACTGATGATGAATTGAGGGCACAAGTCGACACATTTATGTTCGAGGTGAGAGAAAAATCTTTGAAGTTTAACATAAACTTTCTTCTTATCAGACTCGGTAATGTTATTATAACTGAGTGTTATAAAATTGTAAGGATATACAT
Organism: Formica exsecta; assembly: GCF_003651465.1. Classification (NCBI taxonomy): domain Eukaryota; kingdom Metazoa; phylum Arthropoda; class Insecta; order Hymenoptera; family Formicidae; genus Formica; species Formica exsecta. The sequence goes on from NW_021848400.1 coordinate 6,054, forward strand.
ATAATGATACAGGGTCACGACACAACTGCGGTTGCGATAACTTGGACGCTCTTCAATAATCTCGAACATCAAGAAAAAGTTCATGAAGAACTCGAGGAAGTTTTCAAAGATTCAAAGACACCAGCCAGCGTAAAGGAACTGTCGCAGTTGAAGTATCTTGAGAGGATCATAAAAGAAACGCTCAGAATATTCCCAAGTGTACCCATAATCACAAGGAAATTAGTAGAAGATGTAAAAATAGGTATGACAGAATTTTTAAAACCAAAATAAAAAAATCTTAATACATTCACATGTATCTGTAAATTTGAAAATATTCTCAATGAAACGGTAATATTTTTACTTAAATGATGAAAAGAATGTGTTTCTGTTCAGAGAGATATCTTTTTCTTATTTATTAAAAGCTAAATGAAAACGATTTGGCAAAAGACCAATACTTTAAAATCCATTTTAGATAGTCTCCAATTTATGATAAAATCTAAGATAAAATTTTATTTATCATTTTATTTATCAGTTAATTCTATTTATTATTTTATTATGCCCCGTATAAGTGTGGATTCTTCAAATGTTTCTATTACAATAGAATTTTGTCACGAATTATCATATAGAGATGGTCTAATGTCGGTTTGAAATTATTGTGAGTTTTGCAAAAGTCTTAGACTACAAGAGAGAAACATTTATAAATTTTAGAGTAGAACATTTATGTTAAAAAAGTTTATCTATATAAAATTTTATGTGCATGTGTGACAGAATACAATCTATTTTATACAATCTGTTTTATTTTAGGTGATTATACACTCCCGAAAGATGCTACAGTCATGTTGGAAATCGCATTAACGCATTTAAATCCAGAAGTTTGGTCTGATCCAAATAAGTTTGATCCAGATCGCTTTCTTCCGGATAATTCGAAACATAGGAATCCATATGCCTACATTCCATTCAGCGCTGGACCAAGAAACTGTATCGGTCAGAGATTTGCTTTACTCGAAGAGAAAGCGATATTAACAGCTATTTTGAGAAAATGGAAAGTTAAAAGTGTAAAAACAACTGATACAGTTCAATATGGGCTCACTCTCATTTACCGACCGTGCGAAGAGATATTCATCCATTTCACGCCAAAGAAATAATCAACTTATCATACCATGTACTCTATACACTTTTATATATACCTTGAAATATATGGTGATGGTTTCGATAGGGTTCCCGTCGTACGGAGAATGATATGATGTAACGGATTGTAAATACCGAAATTGTGATATAATAATGAACTTTTATATAAACTTACGTTGAGGATGAATACTTTATGTGATATTTATTGTAATTTTTCGCGAGATATTTACTTTGAAACAGTGGCAAACGCGAAAATTACAGAGCCATTTGAATTTCGCGATTCATCGCGGTGCATTTCGACAATAATCGCAGAATATGAAATTGAAGACTTAAATGTCTCGATAATTTTAAATCCGTTTTAACCCAATATAAGACTATACATTAAAAACGGAGATTGCATATATGAAGCATGTAAATGCAAAATGATGTAATATAAACATTTTGATAAAGTTGCGAAAATGTTTTGTTAAATAACGTGAGAATATGTCATTATTGGATTTTAATTCTTTAAAATATTTATTTATATGTACATATA
>NW_021848400.1:7893-19186 GCF_003651465.1 Formica exsecta
TATATATATATTATATTAAAATACTACAAAATGCTTAATCAAACGGAAATATATTAAAGGAATTATATATAGAACTGATATAATCTTATATACATATTAATTTAAATAAACATAAAATATATTCAGAAACATAAATAATTGGATTTTGCATTGAATTTTGCATAAGACTGATGAATAAAGTTAAAATCAATTTTCAAATTTACTCAATATTTAATTATTCTGTTTTATTACATTTCGCTTAAATCACCAATTATTTGTTTTGGTATTATTGACGCTAGAGAAAATTCTAAAGATGTGATGCACATGTTTTCTGGAAACAAATATTATTTTTATTTGTTTTTTTAACCGAATGGTTACTCCTTTTTAGCGATTATAGATAATATTAAAATAGCTTGAAATTCAGTGCAAGAATTATATCTTTCTTTTTCAATTGTTTTTACAGATTATTTCTTAAGTGATTTTATTATATATTTCTTTCTCATTGTTATAGGAATTTGTTTTATTATAATAAATAAAAAATCTCATCATTTAATATAAAACATACATATAAAAACGGTATTGCATCGCTGTTGATCATTCAGGTAATCACACATTTGATAAACATTATGAGGAGTTACGAAGCGTATGTCCGGATCTCAAATTGAATTTCCATGGAAAATATTCGCTATAGAACATACAGAAGAGCATATGAAAATGAGTTGTTAACAATTCAAGAATTGTTCAAAACAGTGATCTTCGAGTTTAAACTCTCATCCGATGATATTGTGTATATTAATAACTTCTACTATATAGGCGTTCATTAATCAGTCATAATTCAACAAGCCGAGGTCAAAAAGATTATCGGCTCGGATAGTACAAACATAATTTAGAATTTTACTTTATTCAGAATTTTGTGTCGTGACAAACAATTTATTGTAGTCGCCTTGCGACTAATTTATGCAGTGTTTAATATTTTAATTCTATCTTTATTGTGAATGCAAATTTCGCTACGTGTATATATTTTTCTTATAAATAAAAAATTAAAAACGTTTTGATCTGTGACTTATTTGAAACAATTATGTAAAAGGATATTCTATATGGTTTGTGTTACAAATGTTAAGTGGTGTGCGTGAATAGAATATCATTTTAGAACAAAAGATTGACCTTTGTACAGCAAATTGGATGAGCCGAGACGCCGGGACGATAACGGCTTTTTTCTGGTAACCATGATTAGCAGTTTCCTTCAAAAAGACACCGGCAGTACTTTTGCTGGATCCGTCTACATAAATTGAGAAGAGAAATTCGTGTGTTGCGCATTACAGAAGCGAGGCCGCATCTACAGATACCGAAAAAAAAGATTTACATTTGCGATGGAGTCTTTGGCGCACCTGGCATCTCCGTCATCTCGTCGAGCATTCGTAGTAATACAGGTAAAACGTTTCACGTGCCATTTTATCGTTAAATTACGAGCAAATAAAAGACGCGAAAGTTGTTATCTTGTATATTTCGAGATGTTAATTATTTATTTTTTTTCTTGTTTGTAAATTAGTAGCATTGCGAAAATTTGATGGACATTTTATAATGGTTTTATAATGGAATTATCATCCCATCAAACGTATATCAATGTTGATCTTTTGTTTACGGAGCTACCAAATCGAGCAAAAATAAAAAAATGAGAGTACTACGAATGATTTTTTTTCTTGGTATGAATGTACGAAAGGTAAATAAATTATGAGTTTTATTTCCTTTCCTTTTGATTCGTGTTTATCTGGTCGCAAAAAGCCAGCAGATCGCGGTTGTCGAATGATCTTGCATCTTTATTGCACTGCGTTCTGATTAGAGTTTTGTTCGTTGATGCTCTTTGCTTGTGGCTCGAAGAATTTTTATCTACGTCGCTACCATCAATATCATAATGTTAATCTCTTGCCGCCTGTTAAATGCAACATCATGTTGTTTTGACAATAGGTAACAGATCGGTTTCGTCATTGTTTATTATAAGCATTTATATTCTCTTACGTAGTTCTCGCGCAATTTTTATTATAATATACTATATTATACATTTCTTTAATTTAAATATTCAAGCATTTAAGTTGAATACTTAAATATTTTAACTAAAAAAATAATAACCAATTAAATGCATTTAGACTAGGCAATAATAATATTTTTTCTCCATGTAAATTTGCAATATATGTCTTGTATATTATCTAACATGTATGTGTGCATACATCACTACTAGAACAGCAATTACCGGTCGTAAAAAATTTTCTGGTGAGGATAAAAAGCAAGGATCAATTATTTACAAATTATTATCATAACTGGTTTGGAAAGTAACAATCATGATCAGCAGAATACGCAAGAAAATCACAGTAAGATTATATACATTATGTCATTACGTGAAAAAATAGAGATTGTACTTTACACATTGCCTGAGATAAAGCTTATTATGTATATATTGTAACGTTTCTTAAGTATGCGTGCTTAAGAGTTATTACTTAAATATACTATATGCAAACGGTTATTGTTTCAATCAGTTTCTGTCACGTATTTCATTGTTATCAAAAGTCAGTTCCCAATACAGCATTCTGCCAATCGTGCAGAAACACTTCAAACGCTTGCAAGGAGAAATCATATAAGATAAATGATCTGATTTCATACGTTGCATTATATGAATATTTATATGTACCTGGTTCGAGTAGCGCAAACGAGAACGAAATCTTTATTATTCAAGTCTCGTTTGCAGTATCATATCGCGATTGAATCTTGAATCGAGAAAGAAGTCGCGATTGCAGTATCATATCGCGATTGAATCTTGAATCGAGAAAAAGTAAAAGCAATTACATATAATCTTCTGCTTTAAAAAAAAAAAGTTATTCTAAACATCTCCTCTCTCTTTTTTTTTTAGTTATTTTATTATATTTAATTATATTACATTTATATGTACAAAGTATGATAAATTATAATACGTGATAAGTGATGAATAGTGATATCTGCGAAAAGTGTCAAATATCTTGGTAAAATATCATTGTTTGAACATTAAGTGCTTCGACATAACAGTAAGTATCGAAATCTTGCATTTTTTTCAGTATAATTTAGTTAAAACTCGTGGTTTTGCTTTTTATTTTTTTCAAGACACAAAGTAATTCACGCGAAGTTAAAATGTGATTTAATAAAAAAACTCATGAAACAAAGTACGGGCGGATATTTTTTGAGGAGAGATCAATCTTTGCTATCTCGATTCTTTAAATCCTATTATATAAAATTAAGATAAGTAATCATTCGGAAACAAAATTAACAGTGTATATTTAAAATTTTACGGATCATAATTCTTTGAAACTCGGTTATATACGTATATGTCAATTAAACAGTAATGATGGAGCGCTTACATTGTTGCGCAAATGTATGTGTGTTTGATTAAAAATTTGAAATTCAATATTGCTTTAGTATTTTGTAAACATCATATATATCATATATTTAAATTATTGTTAAAAAAAGAATAATTATACGTTTTAAGCCGCAAAACTTTTAAAGACTTCAATGAAATACGGTAGAAAAATAAAATATAAATAATTCATTGCGATTTTCGTGAATTTTTCGATTAATAAGCACAGATTCCAAATTAGGAAGAGTTACATAGAAATAATCGAGAAATATTCCGCCGACGAAATATTTTCATCCACATTGATTTTATAATCGATTTTGATCGATGATATGTATTTATATACACATTATATGTATATTAATCTTCATCAAAAACGTGTCTTTATAAAATTTTCTCAGTTAATACAGATAATAATGATATAAAAATTATGTCAATGAAATCTTTGTCAATGTGTGTATGTAAAATTCCAATGTTTTTCTACATTAAGAAGTATCTATAGTAATTGTTATTTATGCATTTACATATTTTTGTAACTTGAGCTCTTTAATATGTTTACAGGTTACGAGAATGGACTTAATCTCTTTGATACTGTGCGCTTTGTTCGCAGTTTTAATAATCCCCGCAATTATATCGACAGTACATCATCAATATGTTCTTCGACAAAAGCTCAAGAATATTCCTCAGATCGGTAGATTTCCTTTTGGCATGGCATTTGAATTAATGAAGCAGACGGATTATGGTGAAGAACTTTATGAATAAGATATTGCTATTACATGCTTTTACAAATATCTTTTATATATTTTTAGTAAAAAGTTTAAAGAAATTAATAAATGAAAAAAATTTGTCATTTATTTTAAATCGGTATAATAATTAATAAATATTGAATATCTGATTATGTGCTTATTCCCACAGGACGCAAGGAATGGCTTCAGCAATGTATGTTGCGGTTTAAAGAAGGAGTTTTCATATTTTGGGTTGGCATGAAACCGTTCATTACTCTCTATAAACCTGAACTTTTAGAGGTAAGAATGAAAAGAATCTTATTTACGGCATAAAATCTTATAGTAAAGTATCGGTTATTATATTCTTTGCGATGTAAATGTATAAATAGTAATTTAATATCATAAGAAAATAAAACTATTTTTAATAGTGAAATAGAGAAAACTTTTATAAACGTATTATTAAAAATTATTAAAAAGTTTCTCGATGTAATAGAGAAAAAGGATTTCGTTAATGGTCAGTAATACAATTGTTATTATTGTATATATGAAAAATATGTCCATATTTTGCTGTTATAATGAATTATTTGATATTACAACAAAACTTTTTCTTTCGGTGAAATAGAAAAATTTTTACTTATTAAATTTATTTGTAAAAATACAAATTTACTGTTAAAGTAAAATAATTTATTCCTAATAAGTGCTTTTAGCCATTCATTGTTTCAGTGATTGTAGAATAAACAGTAATTTATTATTTTAGAAAACAATTTTATTTGTGTGTATTGTATCGTATCGAGTTTGTATGTGTTGTGCATGTGCATATAGTGTCGATAAATCTCAATACTGTTTATTTGAAAAGACTCTCTTGTTTGATGATTATTTGAATTTGCTTGATTTTTATTTGAAAAGAGATAATTCGCTTGATGATCTTTGTATCTTATATAGAAAGAAAAATATGCTGACTCAGCGGATGATATTTCACATCGCCGAAGTAAATTGAGATCTATTATAATATTGACAATGAAAAAAGATTTGGTTGCAAGATTAATTTCTTTGTTAAAAATAATTTTGATAAATTATGACGCGTGGACGCAGGTTCACCCACACATACACGTGTGTGCGGGCGAGCGCGTCATAATTTATCAAAATTATCTTTAACAAAAAAATTAATCTTGCAGCCAAATCTTTTTTTCATTGTTAATATTATAATAGATCTAAATTTACTTCGGCGATGTGAAATATCAAATCTTTTTTTCATTGTCATTATTATAATAGATCTAAATTTACTTTGGCGATGGAAAATATCATCCGCTGAGTCTGTATATTTTTTTTACTACATAAGATGCAAAGATCAAGCAAATTATCTTTTCAAATAAACATTAAGCAAGTTCAAATAATCATCAAACAAGAGAGTCTTTTCAAATAAACAGTATTAAGGTGTATCGACACTATCTGCATGATAATAAAAAGAAGATATATTCAGATTAAGAGAATATATATATATAATCTCTTCTCTCTGTACTATACAGGGTGTCCCATTTTAATCTATCACCCCTCGTAACTTTGCATTGAAGGTGACCTTCATGTGATCTTCAAACAACTATCCAAGGTCACACCAATAACACCCTCTTATGTACCCCTCAAAGTCAAAAAACTTTTGTATGAAATATTTTTCTCTACGACCGTTCCCTGCAAAGTTACGAGGGGTGATAGATTAAAATGGGACACCCTGTATATACCATATAGAAGAGATTATATATATATATTCTCTTAATCTGAATATATCTTCTTTTTATTATCATGCAGATAGTGTCGATACACCTTAATACTGTTTATTTGAAAAGACTCTCTTGTTTGATGATTATTTGAACTTGCTTAACCATATTTATAGGAAATTTTTTGTTCAGAATTAAATTTCCTATAAGATCTTAAAGTCTGGCTGAAACGTTCGGGGCCACCCTGTATATATATATTCTTGCATCTACTATATTATATCTGCGTCATCAAAAAAACTGAATCGCCTCTCGAGTGAGATATTTCATGGTAAACCTCATATTCCTCAATTATATATTCCAAGTTAATTCAACGATCTAGTCAATTATCGGTTTCATATTTAGAATATAAATAAAAATGATAAAATAGAATGTCTTTTTCTACTGGTACATCAGGAAAAATGTAATTAACGATACATGAAAAAATAAATCGTGAATAAAAGTTTTGCATATGAAACTCTGTTTTTAAAAAAATTAGAAATATGAAAAAAGATATTCTATTTAACATAAATGTGATAAATTATTACGCGCACGGTTATATTCTTTTTAAACACATTTTTACAGATTATTTTACCTAGCACCGTAAATATCGAGAAAGGATTTCCTTATCATATGATGGAATCTTGGTTAGGCAAAGGGCTTCTAACTTCTACAGGTAAATACATAAACTCTTTTACATCTAAATAAACTAATAAAGGCTGTTATGAATGTATCATACAAAGAAGACAAAAGGCAATCAAGAGCTAGCGCGGTAATTTGTGCGCATATGTTTTATTACAATCACAAATTACATTGATATTTTAACTAAGTGATAAACATTATCATAAAAAGCGTACTTTCCGGTCTTTTTTTTGGACCATCTTCAGCACAATTACAAAGTATAGGGAATATATTATATCAAAAATGTAATAGTAATAAGAGAAACAGAGTGAATCACCCATGTTGTCAGAAAATAAATGTTATATAATGGAATTTCGAGACGAAAAAAGACTGTCCGATAAAATATACTACATTAAAAAAACATAACTGGCAATACAAATATACCGAACTTGAACGAGTCATCCATATTGTACAAAAGGCAAATGTTACACACGGATGTTCGAGACAGATTGTCAAGTCTCTTCATATCGCACGATACATAAAGTAAATATGAATACAGAGGAGTGTTTACAAATAAGACGGCGTGACTTTCAAAGTTTTGGTAACTTATAACTTACATCCGTAGAAGCATAATATAAACATTCTGTGTCTATCTGCAAATTAAGTTTATTTTCTTGCCTTTTAATGTATACCATCATAGAAATTAAGCGTTTCTTAAGCAAAGCTTCACTATCCAGAATTTTGACTTTATCCCAATCAAAATCGTAATTAAATTCTAATCTATGATCAGTTAAAACAGAATGATTCGTCGTATTCCATCTAATATGATTGCGATGCTCCTTGTACGAAACTGTCTGTCTGTTTGACTGATGTATGAGACATTACAATTACTGCAGTTAATTTTATAAATGACATTACTGTGCAAAGCTTTAGGAAGAGTGTTTTTGTGAACTCTAATATAACTATATTAATTTATTGAGATTAAAGTTTTTTACATCTACTATTTTTAATACTTCATTAAAGATGAAAAATAAATTACAGCCTACATTAGATTATGCATTTTTGATGTATGGTTATTCGCGAAAACATCTTGAACAAATCACAAGAAAACGAAGGAGTAAAATGTCACTAATACAAATACATAAATTTTTGTATATATGTACATCTGATAAAAAATAAGAAGATATTTTTTCGTATTCTTATCTTTGTGTGATTACTTATGTAACTGATTTTACATATTATTAATTATTCATATTAATTGGCACGCTTTAAAACTTTATTCAGTTGTTTGTGGAATTTTTTCTATTTACACTACAAATATTCCGAAGCGATATGCAAGAAAAACAAAACTAAAATACAATATAAAACTGTGCAATAAAATGTTCTTTCTTTATTTTTATACGAACTTTTGCGCACTTATATTTTTTATCTCTCTTACGATTTATTTAACACGTAAATGTATTGTTGATTAAACTGCTTCAGGAAAACAATGGAATCATGATAGAAAACTCATCGGGCCGACGTTCCATTTTAGTATATTGGATCAATTTGCCGTGGTTATATCCGAAAAAGCAGAGATTCTGACAAAATGTCTCGAGAGAGAAATAGCAAAGAACCCAGGAAAAGCTATTAATATTTTTCCGTTCGCTAACAATGTTGCTCTCGACATTATATGTGGTAATAAACATATATATATCACATCATTATAATATATAATATGTCTTGTAGACAAAAGTATCGCTGACACAGTATATTTTATGCTGCAACAACAAATTTTCAGTTACATGATATGAATATTATATAAAAAGACTTATCAAGTACTATAAATTTTAATTTTGCTGAACTAATATATAAGTTCTTTCGTTATAATAATAAATTGATTGCTTATTTATTTATTTATTCATTTATTTCGCTATTAAATCAATATTTAAAAATATGTTTGCTAAAAAAATAGATGATTTTGCTTTAACATTGAATTTATTCTCTACGATCAAATTTAATCGGCACACAAGATCATTCTATTCTGTTGAGAAATTAAGTTTTACCTGCAATATCGAATAATTGATTTCTGTATCGAATACCGTTTGTTTTCATGAAATGAAGTTTATTGAGGCTCCGTTCCAATATTCACTGTCAGTACTGAAAATCTATACGTTTACACAGTACTGGCAGTTAACATCGAGACGCAGCCTGAATGTGTTGTGGCAATAATGGTGTTGCTGTAACAATAAAAGACTTTCTCTTTTTATATATATAATCACGGATTACAATACTAGTATAATTTCGATGACCTCGATTTCCGACATTGTATATATATGTATACCAACGCAGAAATCAAATCTTACGTGACATTTTTTATATAATTGTGAAAATAAATATATGATTTATTCTCGTAGATATATAAATATAAGCAAAATTTTATATCAGTTCCGGTGTATAAAAATTAATTATTTGATTCAATATTATTTTCGAGAGTTATAAGTATCAATTTTATTCTTTTATATGGAATTTGTAAGGAATATAGCATACATTGACAAGCAAGTTATGGCGATAATAATAATAAATAATTATTTTGCAGAGACGGCAATGGGTGTGGATATACATGCTCAAGAAGTTGAAACCGAGTATACCACAACAATACATAGGTTCGAAAAGTCACGAGTTACATTATTTTGTTAGTAATAAAATAGTTAACAGCATTAATGACTTATTAAGAAGATCTGTTTAAGAATTAACAACAGAATTTGTTTGATTAATTTATATTTAATATACTTAATAGCATTAATATGTTATTATATCAGTTTAACGTTTTGATCGTATTTTTAGAAGTTCTAAATTAATAGCCGACCGATTTTGTCAACCGTGGCTTTGGTCAGATTGGTTGTATAACTTAGTGCCTTCAGGAAGAAAATATAATTCAGAACTTAGCAAAATACATAAATTTACGAAAGAGGTACGCGCAAAAAGTAACGCTAATGATACATTTAATACATAATACACTTAATACATAATGTATTAAGATATCGGCAGAATTTTATTAAATTAATTATTTACATTATTTTTTGTTGGGATGAATTCAACAAGCTTACAACGAATAAATGATAAATTTCAGGTGATACGTAAGAAGAAGATCGCACGACAATCGGGAAACAGGTCTACCAAATCGGAAAACGAGGATGACGAACTTGATATAGGTATGATTATTAAATTATTAAATTATCGTTATACATATGCTTTGATGGCTTGTGTAAATATTTTTAAAATTATTTTCATGAAATTTATTTCGATAGGTAAGCGAAGGAGGAAAGCTTTTCTGGATCTGTTACTAGATCAGAATGAGAAGGACGAAACTCCGTTAACTGATGATTACTCTCATTTACCGACCGTGCGAAGAGATATTCATCCATTTCACGCCAAAGAAATAACCAATTTATCAGCAAATATTGATTTTTCTTTATCGTGCACAATCTTTATAATCTTTCCCGACTATCAATCCCGACATCAAATCGAAATATAAAGCAAATATATGCGTTACCATTGCATAACCAAAAGTTAAGAGAATATAAATGGTTTATGAGCAATTATTTCTTATGCAAATGTCGTCGATTGTTTTAATCGCAATATATTAATAATATATATTATGAAAATGAAGCACACAGCACACAGATTTAAATCAATATAATAACTATAATAAATTTAAATTTAATTGATACATAAAAACTGGATTAGTTTGTCACTTATATTTTCTTTCTCTTTTTGGAAATTTGTCTTGTAGTTTATACATTATCTACGAGTGCGTCTTCAAAGAAAAGCGATATGGTTTTTTCAATTGACTCATTTCAAATTTTAATCGATATAATTTTTCAATTAACTCATTTCAAATTTTAATCGATATGATTTTTTCAATTAACTCATTTTAAATTTTAGTCGAAAAACGACTTCTATACAAATTTTAAATTCCGCACGAAGTTTCATAATTTGAAAGAGTTTTAAGAAAATCGGACTGGGACATGTATTCTCTAGATTTCAGTGTATCTCTATACAATCATTATCAAAATGACAGTTAATATCTAATTTATCACTTCGGCCGGGAATAGACATTGTGTTTTTATTATTCCGGATTAAATTGAATAAACAGTTGGATGTTAGATTATGTGACTGTGATAAATTAAACACCGATGGATATCTAGTCTGATATGAGAAAAGCATTCGCTGATTAAATTCAAATTTTGGCTACGCTTGTTTGTTTATGTATTTTTATTGAATAACAATAACATAATTCGTAGTTTCAATTATTTTACTACATTATAATTATAATTATATTGTAAATCACCGACAGCTATACGCGTGACGATGGTGTTTGGACGTTGTTTGCTTATTTGTACAGATTTTACACAGGTTTTAGTGAGTCTTCCTTTCTGATTATCAATTTTAACTTAAAATTTGACTACAACAACAAATATGGTATATGTCAAGTTTTAAAACATTATTATAATCTTTATATATTTATATCTATGCTGAAGATGGACCAAAAAACGTTTTGAAACATACATTTTTAATATACATGTATTAGTAAAATTCAACAATAATAAATTCGTGCACCAATATCCGCGCTTTGGCTCTTATTTGCCAGTTTTTCCACTTAACAATTAAATAATTAATAATTAATAATTAATAATTATTCGACATTGATATTGTGTTATGCCTCCGGAGAGGCACGGTAGTTGGGATCGTTTGCCGGAAGGAATTTGGGAATTCGGGCTCCGCCCGAGTAACTCACTGATTTTATTATAAATAAAAATGACACCTTTGTATTCGGAATAAATATATATATAACTATTTTA